>NW_027476254.1:0-300000 GCF_051020955.1 Megalopta genalis | reverse complement strand
GAAAATCAGACTTTTATTTCGCATTGATTTGAAGCTAAATCATGTGTTTCACTTGGATTTGAAGCTAACTCGTTTGTTTCGCATGCAGTTGAAGCTATATCACTTATATCGCAAGTATTTGAAGCTAAATCATTTGTGTCGCATGGATTCGAAAATCAGCCTTCTATTTCGCATTGATTTGAAGCTAAATCATGTGTTTCTCATGGATTTAAAGCTAACACGTTTGTTTCGCATATAGTTGAAGCTAAATCATGTATATCACAAGTATTTGAAGCTAAACCATTTGATTCGCATGGATTTGAAGCTAAGCCTTCTACTTCGCATTGATTTGAATTAAATCAAGTGTTTCGTTTGGATTTGAAGCAAACTCGTTTGTTTCGTATACAGTTGAAGCTAGATCACTTATGTTCGCAAGTATTTGAAGCTAAATCATTCGTTTCGCATGGATTTGAAGTTAAGCCTTCTACTTCGCATTGATTTGAAGCTAAATCATGTGTTTCGCATGTATTTGAAGGTAACTCGTTTGTTTCGCCTGCATGTGAAGCTAAATCGTGTATATCACAAGAATTTGAAGCTAGACCATCTGATTCGCATGGATTTGAAGATAAGCTTTCTACTTCGCATTGATTTGAAGTAAAATCAAGTATTTCGCTTGGATTTGAAGCTAACTCGTTTGTTTCGCATGCAGTTGAAGCTCAATCATGTATCTCACAAGTATTTGAAGCTAAACCATTTGTTTCGCATGGATTTGAAGCTAAGCCTTCTCCTTCGCATTGATTTGAAGCTAAGTCATGTCTTACGCTTGGATTTGAAGCTCACTCCTTTGTTTCTCCTGCATTTGAAGCTATTTCACTTATATCGCAAGGATTTGAATCTAAATCATTTGTGTTGCATGGATTTGATGCTAAGCCTTCTACTTCGCTTTGATTTGGAGCTAAATCGTGTGTTTCGCATGGATTTGAAGCTCCCTCGTTTGTTTCGCCTGCATTTGAAGCTCAATCATGTATATCGCTAATATTTGAAGCTAATCCATTTGTTTGCATGGATTCGAAGATAAACCTTCTACTTGGTATTGATTTTAAGTTAAATCATGTGTTTCGCATGGATTTAAAGATAACTCGTTTGTTTCTCATGCAGCCGTTATTTTACCCATGAGTTCGGACTTGCATTTCTCGCTAGTCTGTTTGGCATCCTTCGCCAACTTTTCGTTAGCCGTTATTTTACCCACGAGTTCGGACTTGCATTTTACACCGGCCAGTTCGACACCTTCCGTCACTTTTTCGTTAGCTGTTATTTTTCTACGAAGCTCGTCGTCTCCTCTTTTCGATACATCGTCAACGTACGATCTAGTGGCCGCGTCATCGTTTCGAAGCGGTTCCGCCAAATGTTTGATCCTCTTATTTCGAGCCGTGTACGATTCCGTTGAGAAGCACATCGCATTATTCTGCATGTACTCGTGAAGCGATGACGTTACAGTATCATCGCCTATCTTTGGAACGCGATCGACGTACAGTTTGGTTGCCGCGTCATCGTTCGTCGTAGGATTTGCGACACGAGCGATCTTAGCGCCTCGCGCGTCGTAGAAATTGCCGATCGAGCATATGGCATTGTCGTGTACATAATTTTTACATATCGAATAAAAAGTTGAAATATCTGCCAATATTTTCGACTCGGGCGTACTATGTTTATACAACGTACCAAATTTATTAATAGACATTTTTTTTCGCTTGTTGGTTCAGTTGTTTTCTTCTCCTTTCTTCTTCTTCTTCTTCTTTAACACCAACAACTCGAGTAGATCTTGCTGTTGCCCGATCTGTTGTATTTGCCGACAAATGTCGTCGAGTCTGAACTCAATATTTTTAAATCTGACCTCCCAACTTTCGTCTACGAATAACGTTTGATTGGTTTCGCAGCAATTCCAACGGATACTCGTTTTATCGAACCATTTGATAAATTTACCAACAGGCATTTCATTCGTCACTAACGTAATAAATATTCGAACAATTTAATTTATAATCAATCCAGCTTCGCGAAGTTCTACCAGCTCATTTGGGTCATCCCGATGCACATAATCGACCGGATTGTTGGTTACACGCATCATCGTCGTTGGAATATTTATACCTTTTCCACGTAACGCTGAGAACATTGGTCCTATAATAGTTTTGTACTTGTAGCCCTTATTTCCCATTATCTGATTACCACGTCGGTGCGCATGCGTGGCGATGAGAATGTTTCTATAAATTTCTTTATCGTTCTCGGTGTACAGGTTCTCGTTGGGTATTCTTTTGAATATCAATTCGTAGAGACCTGGAGTTCCCCTGTACCTAATTTTATTAATAACAATATCATCGTTGCTTTCCACGTCGAACGCAACGTTTCCAAGCATCTGTTTGTTATTATGAAAATACACTCCGTACACATTGTCCTGACTTTTCGGCTGCCCGCTAAAGAAATTTCTCAAGTATTCGCTCGCTAAAGGTCTAAGATTACTGAACAAATGCTCGTATTCGTGGCGATGCTTTTCAGGACTTCTCAAAATATTTCGCATCGATGATTCCAACGATGTTGCAGCCGTTGGAGATGATTCGAAAGCTCCCTCCTTCTCCGGATGCATTGAAGGTGTTGGTTCGAGCACCATATTGCTGTCCGCATCGTGGTCGTCGTCGTCATCGTCAACGTCAACATAGTCAACGTCATCGCTGACACCGATGGGGGAATATACTTTATTCTTCTTCTTTTTCAAATGCATCCTTGGAGTTAATGTCGCTTCATCGTGTTTCCTCTTTTTCTTAATAAATTATCACCCCACTTTCTTCTTCTTCACAGAGAACAGCGGCTGCTGCTGCTGCTGTGTTTGCTTGCAAATCCAACGGTCGATCAGCACTTGATGTATTATCTTTCGCTTCCGTAGCTGTATTTTGAACCAGCTGTTTCAACGGTTCCACAATCGGACGTAAATTCGTCTCAATGTTGGACTGTACATCCATTTTCCCAACTTTCAAGGCTAAACTCTTTTTACGTATGACGTCACTGGTCTTAGCTATTTCCTTAACGATGGCAGCTCGCAGGTTTTTCTTTGACGGACGCATATCGAGTGGGGAGCACGATGTGACATCGACACCTCTTACCGTCCAAATGAACCGGATCACAGCACGACGAATTCGTTAAATCCGCGTCTGTAACTTCCTCGGTTCTCAGGACTGTCTTTGTCGATTACAAGGAATTCATACTTGTTTCGCCAACACCTTGAACAAACTGCGTTGAAACTTTCGAACGACATATCGGTATTCACATGATCCTGATGAACGTGTCGCAGATTCGTGGCATCTTCATTGAATAGAATCAATAGATTGGCATTGTCCCGAATCAAATGGTTGGGTATTCTCGCATACGATTGCGACAGATAGAAACAATCGACGTGCGAATGTCTGCCCATCGCGAAATATTCTCTCATAACGTCCTGTTCGTCACAAGCAACGTCGTCGAAGATAAATATCGAATTCGGTCGAGCATCCGCCGGGGGAATCACGTCCGCGTTGTCCGAATAGGCAAAATAACCTACGTCCTTGCCCACGTGCGAGAACAAGTTGTTGAAGTATTGATATTTTGGCTGACGTAACGATTTCGAATACACGTACACATTTGCGAATCGCAGTCCATTCGGACTTTCCAACAGGCTAATCATGACGTTCGTTTTACCACATCCTGACGGGTCGCTTATCACGCATCGTATAGTACTCGGTAGCAATGACCCATGCTTCCGAATTATCTCATCATGGTCGTCGAATGTGTGGCAGGTCGGAACCTGGATATTCAAGGACTGTCGTACGAAACGCATGCTCTCTCTCTCTCTCGACTGTTATTGTTATGCTACATTTTCTTTTCGAACGATAAGGTATTTATACGAGAACTCAAGCATCATAGATATCAGTCTTCTCGTATTCTAATAATAGAGCACATCTCCGTGTAACTAACGCACGTGCAGTTTTTTTGTTCATTATCAATCAAAAAACCTTTGACATAACAGCTTCATATACCGCTACAGATTGGAAAGAAACAGCTTTGTATACCGCTTCAGACTGGTAAGAAACAGCTCTGTATACCGCTACAGACTGGTATAAACAGCTCTGTATACCGCTACAGACTGGTATAAACAGCTCTGTATACCGCTACAGACTGGTAAGAAACAGCACTGTATACCGCTACAGACAGGTAAAAAACAGCTCTGTATGCTGCTACAGACTGGTATAAACAGCTCTGTATAACGCTACAGACTGGTAAGAAACAGCTCCGTATACCGCTATAGACTGGTAAAAGACATTCCCTCAAGATTAGGTATGGGTCAGATAAGGAAGAAGGGTCGACGAGCGGTCAAGGGGAAGAAGAAGAAGAACTACAGTAGCTACAATACTGGAAGAATTCTACTAATTGCCAAACGAGGTGGTTTTTTACCGCTGCTGTTTCCTGCTTTAGGAGCTTTGGGGGCATTGACAGGCGGCACTGCTGCAGTGGCTAAAACGATAAACCAGGCGAAAGCTGAGAAGAAACAATTGAAAGAAATGGAACGACACACAAATTAATGCGATGTAGAAGATTTAGCTTCAAATTCGTGCGAAACAAATGATTTAGCTTCAAATACTTGCGAATATAAGTAATATAGCATCAAATGCAGGCGAAGCAAACGAGTAAGATTCAAATCCATTAGAAACGCATGATTTAGCTTCACATCAATACGAAGTAGAAGTTTTTGCTTCAAATATATGAGAAACAAATGATTTAGCATCAGATACTTGCGATATAAGTGATATAGCTTCAAATGCGGGCGAATCAAACGAGTTTGCTTCAAATCCATGAGAAACACGTGATTTACCTTGAAATCAATGCGACGTAGAAGGCGTAGCTACAAATACATGAGAAACAAATGATTTATCTTCAGATATTGGGATATAAGTGATATAGCTTCAAATGCACGCGAAACAATCGAGTTAGCTTCAAATCCATGATAACACATGATTTAGCTTCAAATCAATGCGAAGTAGAAAACTCAACTTCGAACCATGCGAAACAAATCGTTTAGATTCAAATACTTGTGATATACATGATTTAGCTTCAACAGCTTGCGAAACAAACGAGTTAGCTTCAAATCCAAGCGAAAGACATGATTCAGCTACAAATCAATGCGAAGTAGAAGGCTTAGCTTCAAATCCAAGCGAAACACATGATTTAGATTCAAATACTTGCGATATAAATGAAATAGATTCAAATGCAGACGAAACAAACGAGTGAGCTTCAAATCTAAGCGAAACACATGATTTCGCTTTAAATTCATGCAAAACACTTGTAATAGCTTCAAATCCATGCGAAACACATGATTTACCTACAAATGCTTGCGATATAAATGATGTAGCTTCAAATGCAGGAGAAACAATCGAGTTATCTTCAAACCCATGCGAAACAAATGGTTTAACTTCAAATACTTGTGATATACATGATTTAGCTTCAACTGCATGAGAAACAAACGAGTGAGCTTCAAATCCACGCGAAACACATGATTTCGCTTTAAATTCATGCAAAACACTTGTAATAGCTTCAAATCCATGCGAAACACATGATTTAGATTCAAATACTTGCGATTTAAATGAAATAGATTCAAATGCAGACGAAAAATACGAGTTATCTTCACATCCATGCGAAACACATGATTTGGCTTCAAATCAATGCGACGTAGGAGGTTTAGCTTCAAATCAATGCGAAACGAACGATTTGCCTTCAAATACTTGCGAATATAACTGATATAGCTTCAACTGCATGCGAAATAAACGAGTTAGCTTCACATCCATGCGACACGCATGATACAGGTTCAAATCCATGCGAAACGCATAATTTAGCTTCAAATCATGCAGGCGAAACAATCGAGTTAGCTTCAAATCCAATCGAAACACATGATTTAGATTCAAATTCATGCGAAGTAGAAGGATTAGCTTCAAATCCATGCGAAAAGAATGGTTAAGCTTCAAATACTTGTGATATACGTGATTTAGCTTTAACTGCATGCGAAACAAACGAGCTGGCTTCAAATCCAAGTGAAACACATAATTTAGCTTCAAATCAATGCGAAGTTGATGGCTTATCTTCGAATCCATGCGAAACAAATGGTTTAGATTCATATACTTTTGAAATACACGATTTAGCTTCAAATTCATGCGAAACACATGGTTTAGATAAATATTCATACGAAACACATGGTTTAGCTTAATAGTCATGCGAAACAAATGGGTCAGCTTCAAATACTTGCGATATAAATGAAATAGCTTCAAATGCAGACGGAACAAACGAGTTAGCTTCAAAAACATGCGAAACACACGATTTAGCATCAAATCAATGCGAAGTAGAAGGCTTAGCTTTAAATACATGAGAAGCAAATGATTTATCTTCAGATAATTGCGATATATGTGATATAGCTTCAAATACTTGCGAAACACATGATTTAGCTTCAAATTCATTCGAAGTAGAACGCTTAGCTTCAAATCCATGCGAAACGAATGGTATAGCTTCAAATACTTGTGATATCCATGATTTAGCTTCAACTGCATGCGAAACAATCGAGTTAGCTTCAAATCCAAGCGAAACACATGCTTTAGCTGCAAATCAATGCGAAGTAGTGGGCTTAGCTTCAAATCCATGCGAATCAAATGGTTTTGCTACAAATACTTTTGATATACATGATTTAGCTTCAGTTGCATGCGAAACAAACGATTTTGCTTCACACCCAAGGGAAACACATGATTTAACATCAATTCAATGCGAAGTAGAAGGCTTGGCTTCAAATACATGAGAAACAAATGGTTTAGCTACAAATACTTGTGATATACATGATTTAGCTTCAACTGCATGCGAAACAAACGAGTCAACATCAAATCCAAGCGAAACACATGATTTAGTTTCAAATCAATGCGAAGTAGAAAGCTTAGCTTCAAATCCATGCGAATCAAATGGTTTAGCTACAAATACCTGTGATATACATGATTTAGCTTCAACTGCATGCGAAACAAACGAGTCAACGTTAAATCCATGCGAAACACATGATTTAGTTTCAAAACAATGCGAAGTAGAAGGCTTAGCTACAAATCCGAGCGAAACATATGATTTAGCTTCAAATTCATGCGAAGTAGAATGCTTAGTTTCAGATCGATGCGATACGAATGATTTATCTTCAAATACTTGTGCTATACTTGATTTATCTTCAACTGAATGCGAAACAAACGAGGTAGCTTCAAATTCAAGCGAAACACATGATTTAGCTTCAAATCAATGCGAAATAGAAGTCTTATCTTCGAATCCATGCGAAATGAATGATTGAGCTTCAAATACTTGCGAATACAAGTGATATAGCTTCAAATACAGGCGAAACAAACGAGTTAGCTTCAAATCCATGCGAAACACATGATTTAGCTACAAATTCATTCGATACACATTGTTTAGCTTAATATTCATGCCAAACAAGTGGTACAGCTTCGAATACTTGTGATATACATGATTTAGCTTCAACTGCATGCGAAACAAACGAGTTGGCTTCAAATCCAAGAGAAACACAAGATTTAGCTTCAAATCAATGCGAAGTAGAAGGCTTAGCATCAAATCCATGCGATACAAATGATTTAGCTTCATATACTTGCGATATAACTGATATAGATTCAAATGCAGGCGAAACAAGAGAGTTAGCTTCAAATCCAAGCGTAACACATGATTTAGCTTCAAATCAATGCGAAGTAGAAGGCTTAGCTTCAAATCCATGCGAAACAAATGGTTTAACTTCAGATACTTGTGATATGCTTGATTTATCTTCAAATGCAGGCGAAAAAAACGAGTTAGCTTCAAATACATGCGAAACACATGGTTTAGCTTCAAATACTTATGATTTACATGATTTAGCTTCAACTGCATGCGAAACGAATGAATTAGCTTCAAATCCATGCGAAACACATGGTTTAGCTTCAAATACTTGTGATTTACATGATTTAGCTTCAACTGCATGCGAAACAAACGAATTAGCTTCAAATGCAAGCGAAACACATGATTTAGATTCAAATTCATGCGAAGTAGGAGGCTTAGATTCAAATTCATGCGAAGTAGGAGGCTTAGATTCAAATTCATGCGAAGTAGGAGGCTTAGATTCAAATCCATGCGAAACGAATGGTATAGCTTCAAATACTTGTGATATCCATGATTTAGCTTTAACTGCATGCGAAACAAACGAGTTAGCTTCAAATCCAAGCGAAACACACTATTTAGCTTCAAATCAATGCGAAGTAGTAGCCTTAGTTTCAAATTTATGCGAAACGAATGATTTGGCTTCAAATACTTGCGAATATAAGCGATATAGCTTCAACTGCATGCGAAACTAACGAGTTAGCTTCAAATCCAAGCGAAACACATGATTTAGCTTCAATTTCATGCGAAGTAGAAGGATTAGCTTCAAATCCATGCGAAAAGAATGGTTAAGCTTCAAATACTTGTGATATACGTGATTTAGCTTTAACTGCATGCGAAACAAACGAGCTGGCTTCAAATCCAAGTGAAACACATAATTTAGCTTCAAATCAATGCGAAGTTGATGGCTTATCTTCGAATCCATGCGAAACAAATGGTTTAGATTCATATACTTTTGAAATACACGATTTAGCTTCAAATTCATGCGAAACACATGGTTTAGATAAATATTCATACGAAACACATGGTTTAGCTTAATAGTCATGCGAAACAAATGGGTCAGCTTCAAATACTTGCGATATAAATGAAATAGCTTCAAATGCAGACGGAACAAACGAGTTAGCTTCAAAAACATGCGAAACACACGATTTAGCATCAAATCAATGCGAAGTAGAAGGCTTAGCTTTAAATACATGAGAAGCAAATGATTTATCTTCAGATAATTGCGATATATGTGATATAGCTTCAAATACTTGCGAAACACATGATTTAGCTTCAAATTCATTCGAAGTAGAACGCTTAGCTTCAAATCCATGCGAAACGAATGGTATAGCTTCAAATACTTGTGATATCCATGATTTAGCTTCAACTGCATGCGAAACAATCGAGTTAGCTTCAAATCCAAGCGAAACACATGCTTTAGCTGCAAATCAATGCGAAGTAGTGGGCTTAGCTTCAAATCCATGCGAATCAAATGGTTTTGCTACAAATACTTTTGATATACATGATTTAGCTTCAGTTGCATGCGAAACAAACGATTTTGCTTCACACCCAAGGGAAACACATGATTTAACATCAATTCAATGCGAAGTAGAAGGCTTGGCTTCAAATACATGAGAAACAAATGGTTTAGCTACAAATACTTGTGATATACATGATTTAGCTTCAACTGCATGCGAAACAAACGAGTCAACATCAAATCCAAGCGAAACACATGATTTAGTTTCAAATCAATGCGAAGTAGAAAGCTTAGCTTCAAATCCATGCGAATCAAATGGTTTAGCTACAAATACCTGTGATATACATGATTTAGCTTCAACTGCATGCGAAACAAACGAGTCAACGTTAAATCCATGCGAAACACATGATTTAGTTTCAAAACAATGCGAAGTAGAAGGCTTAGCTACAAATCCGAGCGAAACATATGATTTAGCTTCAAATTCATGCGAAGTAGAATGCTTAGTTTCAGATCGATGCGATACGAATGATTTATCTTCAAATACTTGTGCTATACTTGATTTATCTTCAACTGAATGCGAAACAAACGAGGTAGCTTCAAATTCAAGCGAAACACATGATTTAGCTTCAAATCAATGCGAAATAGAAGTCTTATCTTCGAATCCATGCGAAATGAATGATTGAGCTTCAAATACTTGCGAATACAAGTGATATAGCTTCAAATACAGGCGAAACAAACGAGTTAGCTTCAAATCCATGCGAAACACATGATTTAGCTACAAATTCATTCGATACACATTGTTTAGCTTAATATTCATGCCAAACAAGTGGTACAGCTTCGAATACTTGTGATATACATGATTTAGCTTCAACTGCATGCGAAACAAACGAGTTGGCTTCAAATCCAAGAGAAACACAAGATTTAGCTTCAAATCAATGCGAAGTAGAAGGCTTAGCATCAAATCCATGCGATACAAATGATTTAGCTTCATATACTTGCGATATAACTGATATAGATTCAAATGCAGGCGAAACAAGAGAGTTAGCTTCAAATCCAAGCGTAACACATGATTTAGCTTCAAATCAATGCGAAGTAGAAGGCTTAGCTTCAAATCCATGCGAAACAAATGGTTTAACTTCAGATACTTGTGATATGCTTGATTTATCTTCAAATGCAGGCGAAAAAAACGAGTTAGCTTCAAATACATGCGAAACACATGGTTTAGCTTCAAATACTTATGATTTACATGATTTAGCTTCAACTGCATGCGAAACGAATGAATTAGCTTCAAATCCATGCGAAACACATGGTTTAGCTTCAAATACTTGTGATTTACATGATTTAGCTTCAACTGCATGCGAAACAAACGAATTAGCTTCAAATGCAAGCGAAACACATGATTTAGATTCAAATTCATGCGAAGTAGGAGGCTTAGATTCAAATTCATGCGAAGTAGGAGGCTTAGATTCAAATTCATGCGAAGTAGGAGGCTTAGATTCAAATCCATGCGAAACGAATGGTATAGCTTCAAATACTTGTGATATCCATGATTTAGCTTTAACTGCATGCGAAACAAACGAGTTAGCTTCAAATCCAAGCGAAACACACTATTTAGCTTCAAATCAATGCGAAGTAGTAGCCTTAGTTTCAAATTTATGCGAAACGAATGATTTGGCTTCAAATACTTGCGAATATAAGCGATATAGCTTCAACTGCATGCGAAACTAACGAGTTAGCTTCAAATCCAAGCGAAACACATGATTTAGCTTCAATTTCATGCAAAGTATAAGTCTTAGCTCCAAATACATGCGAAATAAATGGTTTAGCTTCAAATACATGCTTTATACATGATTTAGCATAAACTGCTTTGCGAAACAATCGAGTTAGCTTCTAATCCAAACTTCAAATCAATGCGAAGTAGAAGGAATGCGAAACAATCGAGTTAGCTTCAAATCCACGCGAATCACACGATTTAGTTTCAAATCAATGCGAAGTAGAAGGCTTAGCTTTAAATACATGAGAAGCAAATGATTTATCTTCAGATAATTGCGATATATGTGATATAGCTTCAAATACTTGCGGAACACATGATTTAGCTTCAAATTCATTCGAAGTAGAACGCTTAGCTTCAAATTCATGCGAAACGAATGGTATAGCTTCAAATACTTGTGATATACATGATTTAGTTTCAACTGCATGCGCAGCAAACGAGTTTGCTTCAACTCCATTCGAAACACACGATTTAGCTTCAAATCAATGCGAAATAGACATCTTATCTTCGAATACATGCGAAACAAATAGTTTAGCTTCAAATACTTGGGATACACATGATTTATGATCAAATGCAGGCGAAAAAAAACGAGTTAGCTTCAGATCCATGCGAAACACATGGTTTAGTTTCAAATAAATGCGCAGTAGAAGCCTTATCTTCAAATACATGACAAACAAATGATCTATATTCAGATAATTGCGATATAAGTGATATAGCTTCAAATGCAGGCGAAACAATCGAGTTAGCTTCAAATCCATGCGAATCACACGATTTAGTTTCAAATCAATGCGAAGTTAGTAGGCTTAGCTTTAAATACATGAGAAGCAAATGATTTATCTTCAGATAATTGCGATATATGTGATATAGCTTCAAATACTTGCGAAACACATGATTTAGCTTCAAATTCATTCGAAGTAGAACGCTTAGCTTCAAATCCATGCGAAACGAATGGTATAGCTTCAAATACTTGTGATATCCATGATTTAGCTTCAACTGCATGCGAAACAAACGAGTTAGCTTCAAATCCAAGCGAAACACATGCTTTAGCTGCAAATCAATGCGAAGTAGTGGGCTTAGCTTCAAATCCATGCGAATCAAATGGTTTAGCTACAAATACTTGTGATATACATGATTTAGCTTCAGCTGCATGCGAAACAAACGATTTTGCTTCACACCCAAGGGAAACACATGATTTAACATCAATTCAATGCGAAGTAGAAGGCTTGGCTTCAAATACATGAGAAACAAATGGTTTAGCTACAAATACTTGTGATATACATGATTTAGCTTCAACTGCATGCGAAACAAACGAGTCAACATCAAATCCAAGCGAAACACATGATTTAGTTTCAAATCAATACGAAGTAGAAAGCTTAGCTTCAAATCCATGCGAATCAAATGGTTTAGCTACAAATACCTGTGATATACATGATATAGCTTCAAATGCAGGCGAAACAAACGAGTTAACTTCAAATCCATGCGAAACACATGATTTAGCTCCAAGCCAATGCGAAGTGGAAGGCTTAGCTCCAAATCCATGTGAATCAAATGGTTTCGCTTCAAATACTTGTGATATACATGATTTAGCTTCAAATGCATGCGAAACAAACGATTTTGCTTCACACACAAGGGAAACACATGATTTAACATCAATTCAATGCGAAGTAGAAGGCGTAGCTTCAAATCAATGCGAAACAAATGGTTTAGCATCAAATACTTGTGATATACATGATTTAGCTTCAACTGCATGCGAAACCAACCAGATAGATTCAAATCCAAGCGAAACACATGATTTAGTTTCAAATCAATGCGAAGTAGAAGGCTTAGCTACAAATCCGAGCGAAACATATGATTTAGCTTCAAATTCATGCGAAGTAGAATGCTTAGTTTCAGATCGATGCGATACGAATGATTTATCTTCAAATACTTGTGATATACATGATTTATCTTCAACTGAATACGAAACAAACGAGGTATCTTCAAATTCAAGCGAAACACATGATTTAGCTTCAAATCAATGCGAAATAGAAGTCTTATCTTCGAATCCATGCGAAATGAATGATTGAGCTTCATATACTTGCGAATATAAGTGATATAGCTTCAAATACAGGCGAAACAAACGAGTTAGCTTCAAATCCATGCGAAACATATGATTTTTCTCCAAATTAAGGCGAAGTGGAAGGCATAGATTCAAATCCATGCGAATCAAATGGTTTAGCTTCAAATACTTGTGATATACATGACTTAGCTTCAGCTGTATGCGAAACAAACGAGTTGGCTTCAAATCCAAGAGAAACACATGATTTAGCTTCAAATCAATGCGAAGTAGAAGGCTTAGCATCAAATCCATGCGAAACAAATTGTTTAGCATCAAATACTTGTGATATACATGACTTAGCTTCAGCTGTATGCGAAACAAACGAGTTGGCTTCAAATCCAAGAGAAACACATGATTTAGCTTCAAATCAATGCGAAGTAGAAGGCTTAGCATCAAATCCATGCGAAACAAATTGTTTAGCATCAAATACTTGTGATATACATGATTTAGTTTCAACTGCATGCGAAGCAAACGAGTTTGCTTCAACTCTATTCGAAACACACGATTTAGCTTCAAATGAATGCGAAATAGACATCTTATATTCGAATACATGCGAAACAAATAGTTTAGCTTCAAATACTTGCGATACACATGATTTATCTTCAAATGCTGGCGAAAAAAAACGAGTTAGCTTCAGATCCATGCAAAACACATGGTTTAGCTTCAAATACATGACAAACAAATGATCTATATTCAGATAATTGCGATATAAGTGATATAGCTTCAAATGCAGGCGAAACAATCGAGTTAGCTTCAAATCCATGCGAATCACACGATTTAGTTTCAAATCAATGCGAAGTAGAAGGCTTAGCTTTAAATACATGAGAAGCAAATGATTTATCTTCAGATAATTGCGATATATGTGATATAGCTTCAAATACTTGCGGAACACATGATTTAGCTTCAAATTCATTCGAAGTAGAACGCTTAGCTTCAAATTCATGCGAAACGAATGGTATAGCTTCAAATACTTGTGATATACATGATTTAGCTTTAACTGCATGCGAAACAAACGAGTTAGCTTCAAAACCGAGCGAAAAACATGATTTACCTTCAAATCCATGCGAAACATGTGATTTAACCTCAAATCTCTGCGAAGTAGAAGGCTTCGCTTCAAATCCAAGCGAAACACACGATTTAGCTTCAAATTCATGCGACGTAGAAAGCATAGATTCAAATCCATGCAAAACGAATGGTTTAGCTCCAAATACTTGTGAATTTAAGTGATATAGCTTGAAATGCAGGCGAAACAAACGAGTTAGCTTCAAATCAATGCGAATCTCATCATTTAGTTTCAAATCAATGCGAAGTATAAGGCTTATCTTCAAATCCATGCGAAACACATGATTTAGCTTCAAATCAATGCGAAGTAGAAGGCTCAGCTTCAAATCCATGCGAAACCAATGGTTTAGATTCAAATACTTGCGAATATAAGTCATATAGCTTCAAATGCAGGCGTAATAAACGAGTTAGCTTCAAATTCATGCGAAGTAGAAGGCTTGACATCGAAACCATGCGAAACAAATGGTTTAGCTTCAAATACTTGTGAAACACATCATTTAGCTTCATATTCTTGCGAAACAGATGGTTTAGTTTCAGATACTTGTGATAAATATGATTTAGCTTCAACTGCATGCGAAACAAACGAGTTAGCAACAAATCCATGCATAACACATGATTTAGCTTCAAATCAATACGAAGTAGAAGGCTTAGCTTCAAATCCATGCAAAAAAAATGGTTTAGCTTCAAATACTTGTGATATACATGATTTAGCTTCAAATGCAGGCGAAACAAACGAGTTAGGTTCACATCAGTGCGATTCACATGATTTATCTTCAAATTCATGCGAAAGACACGGTTTAGCTTAATATTCATACGAAACAGATGGTTTAGATTCAGATACTTGCGATATGAGTGATATAGCTTCAAATGCAGGCGAAACAAACGAGTGAGCTTCAAATCCAAGCGTAACACATTATTTAACTTCAAATCAATGTGAAGTAGAAGGCTTAGATTCAAATACATGAGAAACAAATGGTCTTGCTTCAAATACTTGTGATATACATGATTTAGATTCAACTGCATGCGAAACAAACGAGTTAGCTTCAAATCCAAACGAAACACATGATTTAGCTTCAATTTCATGCAAAGTAGAAGTCTCAGCTTCAAATACATCCGAAATAAATGGTTTAGCTTCAAATACTTGTTTTATACATGATTTAGCATAAACTGCATTGAGAATCAAACGAGTGAGCTTCAAATCCAAGCAATACACATGATTTAGCTTCGAATCAATGCACAGTAGAAGGGTTAGCTTCAAACCCATGCGATACAAATGGTTTAGATTCGAATACTTGTGATATACATAATGTTTCTTCAACTGTATGCGAAACAAACGAGTTGGCTTCAAATCCAAGAGAAACACATGATTTAGCTTCAAATCAATGCGAAGTAGAAGGCTTAGCTTCAAATCCATGCAAAAAAAATGGTTTAGCTTCAAATACTTGTGATATACATGATTTAGCTTCAAATGCAGGCGAAACAAACGAGTTAGGTTCACATCAGTGCGATTCACATGATTTATCTTCAAATTCATGCGAAAGACACGGTTTAGCTTAATATTCATACGAAACAGATGGTTTAGATTCAGATACTTGCGATATGAGTGATATAGCTTCAAATGCAGGCGAAACAAACGAGTGAGCTTCAAATCCAAGCGTAACACATTATTTAACTTCAAATCAATGTGAAGTAGAAGGCTTAGATTCAAATACATGAGAAACAAATGGTCTTGCTTCAAATACTTGTGATATACATGATTTAGATTCAACTGCATGCGAAACAAACGAGTTAGCTTCAAATCCAAACGAAACACATGATTTAGCTTCAATTTCATGCAAAGTAGAAGTCTCAGCTTCAAATACATCCGAAATAAATGGTTTAGCTTCAAATACTTGTTTTATACATGATTTAGCATAAACTGCATTGAGAATCAAACGAGTGAGCTTCAAATCCAAGCAATACACATGATTTAGCTTCGAATCAATGCACAGTAGAAGGGTTAGCTTCAAACCCATGCGATACAAATGGTTTAGATTCGAATACTTGTGATATAAATGATTTAGATTCAACTGCATGCGAAACAAACGAGTTAGCATCAAATCCATGCGTAACACATGATTTAGCTTCAAATCAATACGAAGTAGAAGGCTTAGGTTCAAATCCATGTTAAACAAAAGGTTTAGCTTCAAATACATGTGATATACATGATTTAGCTTCAACTGCATGCGAAACAATCGAGTTAGCTTCAAATCCAAACGGAACACATGATTTAGCTTCAAATTCTTGCGAATCACATGGTTTAGCTTGAGATCCTTGCGCAACAAATGGTTTAGCTTCAAATACTTGTGATATAGATGATTTAGCTTCAACTGCACGCGAAACAAACGAGTTAGCTTCAAATCCAAGAGAAACACATGATTTAGCTTCAAATCAATGCGATGTAGAAGGCTTAGCTTTAAATCCATGCGAATCAAATGCTTTAGCTTCAAATACTTGTGTTATACATGATTTAGCTTCAACTGCATCGAAACAAACGAGTTAGTTTCAAATCCAAGCGAAACACATGATTTAGTTTCAAATCAATGCGAAGTAGAAGGCTTAGTTTCAAATTCATGCGAATCAAATGGTTTAGCTTCAAATACTTGTGATATACATGATTTTGCTTCAACTGCATGCGAAACAAACGATTTAGCTTCAAATCCATGCGAAACAAACGAGTTAGCTTCAAATCCATGCGAAACAAACGAGTTAGCTTCAAATCCATGCGAAACTCATGATTTAGCTTCAAGTCAATGCGAAATAGAAGGCTTAGCTTCAAAACCAATGCGAAACAAATGATTTAGCTTCAAATACTTGAGATATACATGATTGAGCTTCAACTGCATGCGAAACAATCGAGTTATCTTGAAATCCAGGCGGAACAAACGAGTTAGCTTCAAATCCATGCGAAACTCATGATTTAGCTTCAAATCAATGCGAAATAGAACTCTGATTTTCGAATACATGTAAAACAAATGGTTTAGCTTCAAATACTTGTGATATACATGATTTAGCTTCAATTGCAAGCGAAACAAACGAGTTAGCTTCAAATCCATGCGAAACAAATGAGTTAGCTTCAAATCCATGCGAAACTCATGATTTAGCTTCAAATCAATGCGAAATAGAAGGCTTAGCTTCAAAACCAATGCGAAACAAATGGTTTAGCATCAAATACTTGCAATATAAGTGATATAGCTTCAAATGCAGGAGAAACAAAGGAGAGATCTTCAAATCCAAGCGTAAGACATGATTTAGCTTCAAATCAATGCGAAGTAGAAGGCTTAGCTCCAAATCCATGGGAATCAAATGGATTAGCTTCAAATACTTGTGATATACATGATTTAGATTCAACTGCATGCGAAACAAACGAGTTAGCTTCAAATCCATGCGAAACAAACGAGTTAGCTTCAAATCCATGAAAAACAAATGATTTAGCTTCAAATCAATACGAAGTAGAAGGCTTAGCTTCAAATCCATGCGACACAAATGATTTAGCTTCAAATACTTGCGATATAAGTGATATAGCTTCAAATGCAGGAGAAACAAAGGAGAGAGCTTCAAATCCAAGCGTAAGACATGATTTAGCTTCAAATCAATGCGAAGTAGAAGATTTAGCTTCAAAACCATTGCGAAACAAATGGTTTAGCTTCAAATACCAATGATTTACATGATTTTGCTTCAACTGCATGCGAATCAAACGAGTTAGCTTCAAATCCAAGCGAAACACATGATTTAGCTTCAAATCAATGCGAAGTAGAAGGCTTTGATTCAAATCCATGCAAAACAAATTGTTCAGCTTCAAATACTTGTGACATACATGATTGAGCTTCAACTGTATGTGAAACAAACGTGTTAACTAAAAATGCAAGCGAAACTCATGATTTAGCTTCACATCAATGCGAAGTAGAAGGGTTAGCATCAAATCCAAGTGAATCATATCATTTAGATTCAAATCAATGCGAAGTAGAAGGCTTAGCTTCAAATTCACGCGAAACGGATGATTGACCGTCAAATACTTGCGAATATAAGTGATATAGCTTCAAATGCAGGCGAAACAAACGAGTTAGCTTCGAATACTTGCGAAACACACGATTTAGCTTCAAATCAATGCGAAGTAGAAGGCTTTGATTCAAATCCATGCAAAACAAATTGTTCAGCTTCAAATACTTGTGACATACATGATTGAGCTTCAACTGTATGTGAAACAAACGTGTTAACTAAAAATCCAAGCGAAACTCATGATTTAGCTTCACATCAATGCGAAGTAGAAGGGTTAGGGTCAAATCCAAGTGAATCATATGATTTAGATTCAAATCAATGCGAAGTAGAAGGCTTAGCTTCAAATTCACGCGAAACGAATGATTGACCGTCAAATACTTGCGAATATAAGTGATATAGCTTCAAATGCAGGCGAAACAAACGAGTTAGCTTCGAATACTTGCGAAACACACGATTTAGCTTCAAATCAATGCGAAGTAGAAGGCTTAGCTTCAAATCCATGCAAATCAAATGGTTTAGCTTCAAATACTTGTGATATACATGATTTAGCTTCAAATAAATGCGAAGCAGAAGGCTTAGCTTGAAGTACATGAGAAACATATGATTTACCTTCAGATAATTGCAATATAAGTGATATAGCTTCAAATGCAGGCGAAATGCGCGAGTTAGCTTCAAATCAATGCGAAGTAGAAGGATTATCTTCAAATGCATGCGAAACAAATGGTTTAGCTTCAAATACTTGTGATATACATGATTAAGCTTCAAATGCAGGCGAAACAAACGACTTAGCTTCAAATCCATGCGAATCACATGAATTAGATTCAAATCAATGCGAAGTAAAAGGCTTTCCTTATAATCAATGCGAAACAAATGGTTTAGCTTCAAATACGTGTCTTATACATGGTTTAGCTTCAACTGCATGAGAAACAAACGCGTTAGCTTCAAATACAAGACAAACACATGATTTAGCTTCAAATCAATGCGAAGTAGGACGCTTAGCATCAAATCCATGCGACACAAATTATTTAGCTTCAAATACCTGTGATATACATGATTTAGCTTCAACTGCATGCGAAACAAACGAGTTAGCTCCAAATCCAAGCAAAACACATGACTTAGCTTCAAACCAATGGGAAGTAGAAAGCTTAGCTTCAAATCCATGCGAAACAAATGGTTTTGCTACAAATACTTGTGATATACATGATTTAGCTTCAACTGCATCCGAAACAAACGAATTAGCTTCAAATCCAAGCGAAACACATGATTTAGCTTCAAATCAATGCGAACTAGACGCCTTAGCTTCAAATCCATGCGAAACGAATGATTGAACTTCAAATACTTGCGAATATAAGAGATATAGCTTCGAATTCAAGCAAAACAAACGAGTTAGATTCAAATTCATGCGAAGCGAATGATTAAGTTACAAGTACTTGCGAATATAAGTGAAATAGCTTCAAATGCAGGCGAAACAAACGACTTAGCTTCAGATCCATGCGAATCACATGATTTAGCTTCAAATCAATGCGAAGTAGAATGGTCAGCTTCAAATCCATGCGAAACGTATGATTTGGCTTCAAATACTTGCGAATATAAGTGATATAGCCTCAACTGCATGCGAAACAAACGAGTTATCTTCAAATCCAAGCGAAACACATGATTCAGCTTCAAATCAGTGCGAAGTAGAAAGCTTAGCTTCAATTCCATGCGAAACAAATGGTTTAGCTTCAAATACTTGTAGTATACATTATTTAGCTTCAACTGCATCCGAATCAAACGAGTTTTCTTCAAATCCAAGCGAATCACATGATTAAGCTTCCAATTAATGCGAAGTAGAAGGCGTAGCTTCAAATTCATGCGAAACGAATGATTGACCTTCAAATACTTGCGAATATAAGTGATATAGCTGCAAATGCATGCCAAACAAACAAGTTAGCTTCAAATTCATGCGAAACGCATGATTTAACTTCAAATCAATGCGAAGTAGAAGGCTTAGTTTCAAATCCATGCGAATCAAATGGTTTAGCTAAAAATACTTGTGATATACATGATTTAGCTGCAAATGCATGCCAAACAAACAAGTTAGCTTCAAATTCATGCGAAACGCATGATTTAACTTCAAATCAATGCGAAGTAGAAGGCTTAGTTTCAAATCCATGCGAATCAAATGGTTTAGCTAAAAATACTTGTGATATACATGATTTAGCTTCAAATGCATGCGAAACAATCATGTCGGCTTCAAATCCAAGTGAAACTCATGATTTATCACCGAATAATGCAGGCGAAACGATCGAGTTGTGAATGGAGTGAAGTATAAAAAGTTATTTATGCGATGCGGTTATTGCGTGGATCGGCGAGATTGTTCGTCGACTATGAAAAATGTTGTCGCAAATGGATCGAGATGAAGCGAGCATTGGAATCTGAATTTGCTAAAACTGCAGATAGGTACAAAATACATACAGAGTTGTCACGTAAAATTAAAAGATCGAACGAGTCGTATCAAGAATACATTTATCAAATGTTGGAGATTGCGAAGCAAGCGGACATGGAAGTATCAACAGTTATTAAGTATATTATTGACGGAGTTCAGGATTTCGAGACAAACAAAACGATATTGTACGGTGCTAGAAATATACGTGAGTTGAAAGAAAAATTCGAAATTTACGAAGACATGAAGGAAAAATCAGGAACGAAAAACAGGCGACCTGAGGAGAAGAAGAAGACGACCGTCCATGGAACCTCATCACAAGGTGAATCACATCAAGTGGCACAGCAAGAAATACGGCGATGTTTTTTGTGTGGAAACCGATACCATACGGCTGCAAACTGCCCGACGAAAGAAAGAGGACCCAAGTGTGTCTGAAGCGTCGAGAAAGAAGCGAGTTAAAGAGGTGCAAGTTGGAAATTGTAAGTTGACAGCGTTAATAGATTCTGGAAGCGAACTGAATTTGATGCGAGCGGATTATTATGTTAAAATTGGTGCTCCTACATTGAATAATAAGATTTTGCAATATTGTGGTGTCGGAGCAGAGAGCAACCACACATTAGGGGAATTTTCAACAACTATTGCAATAGATCAGATAACATATCGAATAAATATACACGTTCTACCCAATACCTTGTAGTCCCATAGTTTAATAATCGGTACAGAATTTTTAGATTCCGTAGAACTAAGTACGAAAGGAGGAGAAATTTTTATTAAAAAAATAGATTTGCCGGAAATATTTAATGTCAATGTCGAGGCTATAGTTGACAATGTAGATTTATCACACATTGCGATTCCTGAACATAGAAAACTTATAGAAGATTGTGTTGCAAGTTATAAACCATCTAAAACGAAAGAAGTAGGGATTAAAATGAGCTTGATACTGCAAGACGAGATCCCAGTGTACGAGAGACCGCGAAGATTGTCTCCCGGGGATAAATCTGAAGTTGATAAACAAATAACGTCATGGTTGAAAGATGAAATAATTCGAGAGTCTTGTTCAGATTACGCAAATCGAATTGTACTAGTAAAGAAGAAGGATGGTTCAACTAGAATTTGTGTTGACTACAGATAGCTTAATAAAAATATTGTAAAAGATAGATATCCCCTACCTTTGATACGGGATCAATTGGATTTATTAGAAGGCGCGAAAGTATTTAGTACGTTGGATCTCAGAAATGGATTTTTTCATGTTCCTATTGATGAGAGTAGCAGAAAATACACCGCCTTCGTGACTCCCACCGGTCATTATGAATTTCTAAAGGTACCGTTTGGGTTATGTAATTCGCCAGCCGTCTTTCAAAAGTTTATAAATGCAGTGTTCAAAGAGATAATTGCAACCGGGGTCGTTTTGACATACATGGACGATTTAATAGTACCTTCTTCTGATTTCTCACGCGGTCTCGAGAATCTCAAATTAATATTAAATGTTGCTAGTGAGAATATGCATTATTGATTAATTGGAGCAAGTGTTGTTTTTTGCAGACAAGAGTAGAATATTTAGGTCACATTGTTGGAAACGGTAGCATTCGACCGTCAGAACGAAAGAGTAGTGCTGTTACGAATTTTCCGAGACCTAGATGTGCTAGAGATGTTCAGAGTTTCCTTGGTTTAGCGGGAAATTTCAGAAAGTTTGTGTACCAATACTCTGTTATTGCGAGACCATCGTCGAATTTATTAAGAAAAGATATCAAGTTCAAGTTTGAAGCGAGTGAACAAGAAGCTTTCGATAGGCTAAGATTAGCTCTAAGCGGAAAATCTGTACTAAAGTTGTATTGTGTGGGTGCAGAGACAGAAGTACATACAGACGCATGTAGTATGGGATATGGTATGATATTGTTGCAGCGCGATAGCGAAGCGAGTGGTAAAACTACTCCAGCCGAAGAAAAGTATACAAGCTACGAGCTTGAAGTTTTGGCAATTGTAAAGGCGTTGATGAAATTACGTGTTTATCTACTCGGCATTTCATTTAAAATTGTGACGGATTGTCAAACGTTTGCGTTAACGATGAGGAAAAAGGACTTATGTGAGCGTGTGGCCAGGTGGGCGCTTCTCTTAGAAGAGTTCGACTACAGCGTGGAGCATAGAACGGGAAGAAATATGGCACATGTTGACGCGCTATGCCGAAACCCACTACCTACAATTATGCTAGTGGGAGAAAACGAACTGGGGATTATCGCAAATTTGAGAAGAGCGCAGGTACAGGACGACAACTTGAGGAAAATTCGAGATAATATTGAGCGGTTCGAAGGCGATGCGTACCCGTTGCGAAATGATATTCTGTATAGAGAGGTTGATGATACGCCGTTGGTAGTTGTGCTGAGGACAACGCACATCCAGATAGTTCGACAGGCGCACGAGCACGGTCATTTCGGTATTTCCAAAACAGAGGCGCTCGTAAAGAGAGATTACTGGTTTAAGGAGATACGGAAAAAGGAAGCAGCACGATATAGAGAGGGAGTGAAAAGGACACAGGCTCTCTGATCCGGGGTTAAAATCCTACCCGAAGTTTCTTGGACCATACCGTGTGACAAGAATACTGCGGAATGACCGCTACGAAGTGCAGAAGGTGGGTAATCATGAAGGGCCGCAGGAAACATCCACTGCAGCCGATTACATGAAGCTATGTGTGCCGACGAAGAGGACGATTTTTCCGGTGAAAGTGAAAGTTCGTACAGTGGCGATGAGAACATCTGTGGGCAGATGTCCGGTCAGGACGACCGAGTGTAGTATCGTAATTTAGTGGGTACGTTTAGGATGAGGAGGAGTGTTAGGCTTAGGAGACCGTAGTTTTAAGACTTTGTATTTATGGTAGGAAATAGAAGAGAAACGTTGGCGAAGGCCGGGTCAGATAGGAAAAACCCTTGGCGACGGAGTGCCGGCGGATGCGATTGTCACGTTTTTGGAAAAGGCAGGCGTTGTGTCGAAGGAGCGTGTTTGGAGTGGACAGGGTGTGTTCGAGAGTCGTCGAGTGAGGTGCATTGCGAGTTGTAGAATTAACTGAAGTAGTTGTAATCCTAGTTGTAGATACGGTACGCGATATTTCCTGTTTTCATCACGTTTAGTTCTTTCCTAATCAATACATATTCTATATTGTTTAAATATTGAACAAATTTCTACATTTCAATATTTTCTTCTTCTGAGACCGGAAACGGCGTCTGCTCCGCACAGATTCAAGAAAATTCACGCGTTTTCACCGCCGGTTTCCCGCATCTGCATCGCAAATGCGGGTCGATGGACACTTTTCCGTGGCCGCGACACGGCGGTCGATGGAACTCCGATGGCGGCGCTAATTAGTTATCGCTCGAAATATTCGAAATAAGGAACGTCGCCGAGAATTCTCTATTTTCATCGGAAATTTTGTTGCGCTTTTATTTTATTCGCACGGTAGAATCTGGATTATCCGAAGCTGCAATATCTGATTATTCTAAATACGACTGCATATTCGAGCCTGCACTACGATTTCTTTCTGCACTGAATTAACACTTCTTCGTTTTCATAATTTGTCTGATACTAATAATCTGTCATTCGTAAACTTTGATCACAGATGAATCAAATTTTGTTTCGATTTGCAAGAAATGAATAGCACAGTAGAGACTCTCTTATCTGAAGGTTTCTGTTTGTAATATTTGCATTTATGACAAAAGCAACTAGGTCGAATACAGCACGTTGTAAATGCAATACAAAAATTCAACAGTATTTATAATAACGTTCTCGTTAATATCAACTGAATGGAACTGTTGAGAATGAAAATAAATTTTTATTTAACTCCTGCTCGCTGCGATCGAGGTGGAGAATTTCTATTTTGCATTAAGATCCGCGGTCTACTCGTAATACAATCGGTGAATTTCCTCTGCGAGCAATCTGTGAGTCTTGACAATAACATTTTCCAGCGTTGCAGAATCTAATTCTAAAGGACGGTATGCAGGTTGATAGCCATTTCTCCCGGTTTCCGCCGTGAACGCATTACAGTAAAATTTCCCCAATTTTTCATCAGCTTGTGAACAAATGTGAAGGATTTGGAAGAAGGAGATTCGATTATTCGAGCCTCGTGGCTCGTTTTTGTAACAATAATAATATTTACATAATTATAAAAACGAGGTACAAGGCTCGAATAATCGTATCTTGCCTTCCCAAATTGTCCATTTTTGTTTACAAGACGAAGGAAAATTAGGGAGAATTTACTGCAATAATCGGACGATCGTCCGCACTTGAATTACGGGAATCAATGAAACGTCATTGGGGCTTTTAATTGGGTGCCATAAAATAGCAAGTACGGGGACAGTATTGAAATATTTTCGTCGGATTTTTATCTGCGATATTTCGGCAAATTAGTCGTTACACTGTCGGGCGTTCTGTTGCGCGTGATGAACGCGGAGACGGATAATGAAACGGGCAACGAACAGTTGCGCAACGTGCACGTTGCGCGATCGTTATCCGCGTTCCTACGAAAATAAAGAAAATTCAGATATGATAGAGCGATTGTTTGAAAAATTTCGCGGGATGTGCGCGTTAATGCTTGTCAGGACTTATGGACACGCGGACGCCGTTGGATCAGCATCGACGTATGCAAATTTATTATATACGGTGTAATTATAAACACGTCCACTTAACCATAACTGCACAGAGTATCGACACTTCTCAATGTCGTTTCGACAATACTGAACTTTCCTGGCACGAATGTTTTACCGATAAATCAGCGATTGCATTGAACGCAATGCATTTCGTGCTGCTTGCATTTTGATAATTTATAGCATTGCTATCTACAGTGTTTACACTAGAAGTCAACTTCTACATAAGTCTCACTTCACTGCACAATTAAATCGCTGTATCTTCTTTACTAGATATCAGTTGTTATTAAATATATTAAGGTTTTAATTTCTGTCAAAAATATATAAGTTAAAATTTCTAATCGAACTTCTATTAAAAATTTATTATAATTTAAAATCTCTAATTATATTTCCATTGTAAATGTACCAAGATATTAAATTTCTATTAAATTCTATTACAATTTAAATCTATATTAAAAATTCGTTATAATTAAATTTTATATTCATAATTTATTATAATTCGTATCACCCCTATTTAAAATTAATTATTCTGAATCTGTGTTAAGAAACTAATGAAGCTTAATTTGCGAATTTGATGTGTCTGTGATAAGTACACCGATTGTGTTATTTTACGTTGCCACGCTCGGTTACTACGGGAAGCAAGCGACCACAAATGCATTTGTCGCTCAACGCACTCCTCTTTTTTCAATTTCGAACCGCCCGTTGTAACATGTGTCAACTCGTTTAGATGTTATGAGGATGCTTCCCGTTGTCCCACAGCAATTAAAGTATCGTGAATTTCCTTGCAATACGAGGATCGAAATTTACGGGCTTGTTTTTCCCGAACTGGGAGCACTATACCTGCGAATCGCCCTAACGTATTTACTGTGTATATGAGACTATGCATCATGTGTCTAGGCGTTGCCGGCCCGAGAATAACGCTCGCAGTTTCCCATTGATGTTTTCATGTTCGCACTTTATTTCCTTCTTTTCCATTGTGTGCTTAGCAGCGTCGGAGAACTGCATGTTGACGATTTCTCGAACTCACGGCAGATTTTTCATACCCACTAAATCACGTATACTGCTTCCGGTGCGGTCTTTTTGCATTTCACCGGTCACACAACTCCGTTCGAAATGTTACCCGGCGGATCTGACTTTTGTGAGTTTGTAGCTCGCGGTGCAGCATTATTATGATGCGGTTTTCAAGCAACTGTCACTCAAACACTAACAGCATTATCGAGACCTAAAAATTCGAGAATATAATTTGGACATTCTAGAACATTGTTTTCTTCGTTAAAATTTGATATCCGATATCCAAGTATATTAAATTAATTATTAATTTCTTTCATTAATATTTACCATTTCGATGGAATATTTCCTACCCTTGATTTATAATTATTGAACAGCGAATATTTGTGCATATTTTCATTATAATTATTTCATGAAAATCGGAAGAAGAAAATTTTCTTTGGGAAAACAGAGAGCACAGAATAATAGAACAGTGCATATTCGTTAATATGCCCGGATTGCGTCATAAATACATAAAGATTCGCCGGCTACCAATTAAATCTCACAGATACAACATAATTATATTTGAGCTTGATATATCTGTTGAGCCGTTGAAGATCGCCGAAAACGTCTGACGACAGCGATGAGTCCGTGCACATCGAACCAATATTTGCTCCCTTTTACTGGTTTCGCCAGGTATCTTTGCCGAAATATTGGAAGTCGGGACGTGAGATCCAGGCCACCGATACAGACGGTCTAGGTTTATTCGCGGATGTATTCCTACATTCGTATGCCGAATGCTGCATAAGTCTCGCGGTTGAAATTCCCGTGGGATGCCTTTTGGCTATTTTACCGATTTCCTAAAAATCGTGCAAGAATACAGTTTTCGCCGGGTGTAAGTAGACACCGGGCATGAGCATCGGCTGGTTGTCGTTCCAGTATGCAGAAATTGCAATTCGTTTGTGCGAAATCTAAAGCCGGATACCATCAATTTATTCATTTAGAACTGAAGTTTTTTGCGCATTTTTGTCACGTACCGTCGGCGTTGGCATTTTCAGATGATTGATAGGACATCAAGAAACAGTGTAGAAAATGATTGAAAACATTATATTTAGTTTTCATCCAATTTCCTACCCTGAGATATTTTTTATTTTGCACGTGATTTGATTTTGCACCTCTTTCCAGGAGTCTGACATATGGGGTTTGGTTACTTTAAAGTGCTGCAACTTCGCGAGAAAAAAATTAGAGATGAAAGATCAAACTTTACTCTACTCTAAACGGCATCCCCGGAAAAAATTTGACAAAGTCCGTGCACTTCGTCAAACTTGGCAATTTTCAATATGATAAACAGGGATTCAGATTTAAATAGTTACAGTGGCGAGAGTGCGTAGAATATAAAATTGAGAAATATCGTCTTAAACTAGAGGTTTCAAGCTTTAATTTGAAATAAAAATCAATGATTTTTCGCGAAGTTATCGTCAGTCAAAGTTGTCCAATTCTCATCCGATATGTGCCTATGCTGTAATCTTTCGGAGCAGTTTATTACCATAAATCTCAGTTATTAGTATCAAATTCTACAAGCCAAAATTCTTGCAATTAGCACAAGTACATAAATACTAATTTCAGAACCTAATATTTCAAGATTGCTCGCCATTATACACACATTATCGCATTTTGTTTCGTGTTTATTTCATCGGGACTTCGGAATCGGTTCTCCCAGCCAACGATTGAATATCGAGTCGGGCAATCGTGGTATCCTTTAAATTTAAATTTGACGCTTAAGATGGGGATCGGGGGTAATAGAGATGGAGTTCGGGTGAAGTATGCGTTATGGAGGGCGGGGGAAGGGAGAAGTACGAGTAGGAAAACTGGCTGATTCATAATCGGGAATGGACTGCGGAACAGCTAATTCCGAAAAGTAGTTGCTCTCGGCGCGGCGGGAGCAATAAAGCTGTTGCGCGCAACTATTCCTCAGTTCTGCTTTACACAGTTGCCTATGCGATAACACGACCACGATAAATAAATGCTGGAATGATCGTTTCTGGGCTTTCGAATTCAGATATAATCGCGGTCTATAAATTCTCTAACTCGCCGCTTCGTTCCGCAGGATCCTTGCCAGAGGAAAAGGAACGCAACAGAAACTAGAGACTCTGTTCGGGACGTTATTTTCGATTATTTGTGGCCGAACCGTGCTTAAATAAGCAAACGGAAAGCGGTCGTACTTGAAAAGCGAGCTTCGGAATTATTCAAGGAAATCTCTTCAACGAACAATCGTTAAATTAATACACGGACTGTAGGTTTTATGTGAAACGAGTCTGCGAGAACGTTTAAGGAATTTAATCATTAACTTAACCCTTAATTTAATCCTTAATCTTGAGTTTTTTCAAAAATGATTTTTACACTGGGGTCATGATAGACCCGACGGAAAAACTCTAAAAACGCTTTATTGATATTGTATTCTTAGCTAATGAAATCATGTGAATTTAATTAAACTTTTACTACAATGAGAAATAAAAATACAATGACGGGATTATTCATCACTTCGATATTTCAGATAGAAAGTACTATTGAACTATTTTCAACTTGTTAGTATTATTAAGAAATTAAGTGAATATCTATTTAGCTCCTGTATTATGTAATTAGTGCAGACAATTTTTATCTGCATAAAATCTGCATTAAAATCTGCAGTCTAGTAATATATTATCTTATTTGCATACATGTTATTTGACAAAATTATTTGCTATTTTATGTTAACATATAACTAGTCTTTCTCTAGATTATTTCATTATTGGAGAGAGAGAGAGAGAGAGAGAGAGAGAGAAAGTAAGAAAGAAAGAAAGTGAAAGAGAGAGAAAGAGAAAGAAATCCATTTGAAATAACGTTCCATTTAATAAAATAGATATCATCGAAGCTATTGATATCGATTTCTCGCAGCAGAGGTTCGAGATACTGTTTCTCGTCCGAGGTACTGTCTATTTAGCTGGTTCCGTGTGGTTTTACAGGAATCCCTTAGGAGCGAGCCAGGTTCATGTCAGGCAAACTTGGAGCTAAGTTCGCGGAACTCGATCCCGCCAGCGAATATTCATTAGGACCGTATTAATTATGGTCAGCAAAGTGTTTAACTAATTAGCGCTTGTTCGGATGCGGAACTGGGAAGATGAAATTGTACCGCCACCGTCGATATCAATTATCCTGCTGGAGACAGAATTGTTGATAAGATCATCGACACGTAACCGGTTTCATGTAACGCGCGGCGCGAAGATGTATCCGAAATTGAGGTGTTCGGAGAGCCTGCGTTGTTCAAGGGAGACTACGTTACACTCTGAAATGTCTTTATTCCACGTGGAATATCATTGGATCTATCGTCTACAAAGAGACGAGCAAACGGATTGCTGGATGTCGATGATTATTAACGGTAGAAGGTTTACGGGTGATTCTAATACGGAAGCATAATGAACGGTGGCAGTTTTTTTCTCGTTGCAGCGAATGACGAAAGTAGTGTAGAAAGTAAATTAATTCAACATCTGTCTGCATATTGGATCATTTTTTATTGCGTCAGTAGAAATCGACTTGCAAACAAAGGATGAAGAATATGTTCAAAAAAATATGACTGAACTAATTACACTGCGAATTTTCTGCATTCGTGAATTACATTTTCAAACTAATATTAATTTTTATATCAATATAGCCATTAATTATATTAATATTAATATATGCTATATTGATATAAAAATTAATATTAGTTTGAGTAGTAGTATATTACTAGTATATTAATATAAATATATTATATACTATATATAAATTTACTCATATATTAATATGTACTAGTTAATATATAAAAATCTTACTTTATACGTTAAATAGTTATCTAACTTAAATAGTTAACTAGGAATAGTTAATTAAGTCGGTAAGTGAGCTGTGAATTTTACTCGAACACAAAAGTGCATTATCAAAGGACAAACGCTTTGGTTTGGAAACAGCGAGGCAACTAGATGTATTCAACCCCTATACAGAAGTTTCGGGAAGTTTAAATACTTTATAACAGGGCTATCGATTAATTCTCTTTCAAATCCATGTTTCATTTCACCGTATTTCGAGAGACACGCCCTTTTAAGAATAACCAATCCTTTTCAACGGATTGTGTCGAGAGCAATGAAAACTGGAGTGATTGATCTGTAGTGTGGTTCCAAAGAGGTCAATTGAATGACCTCTTGATGACAGTCGCAGGAATGATACCGTAGGATATCAACTGCGGAGAAGTGGCAAGCTTCATCAATATACATATTTGAGGATTCGTAGGAGACTCTTTCACTGCGTTAGAAACGCCGAGCATTGCCCGGGAAAAGCTAGGAATTCATCGGTATCATTTCGCTTACTCTCGACTATTCTCACGTCGTATCATTTGTGCCATAAATAACCGGAAAAATAATAACTGTATAATATATAATTAATAAATAATAAATACAATTAATAATAATAATATAATTAGTAATAAATAATATATCGAATTAACTGTATATCAATAATAAAACACATTACATTTTCTAATTGCAAAATAAACAAAATAAAACTGTATAAAAATTGAATACATCTCATTCGACAAATATAAATTTAATTGTGCCCGAAAACGAACCAAAGGCACAGCAAGTGGTCACCCACCGCACAGTAACCGGTTCCGCTAGCCTCCGAATATTTAAAATAGCGTTCACGTTCGCAAACCGATGCGTGAAATATCCGATGGTCAATCACCGTAATCCAATGAAAGCCCGCAACTTCATCAGCCGGCATTTTAAGCGTCATAACTACCTCCGTTAAAAAAGAAGAATTGACGTAACTCGCGGACGATGGGTATTCATTCGTGTACGGATGATACGTTGGCCGTAGTCTATCCCGTTGAAACGGGTCTGTTCCAAAGCGTCGACGAGCTCAAAGGTAGCCGCGCTCTCGGATCGGTCACGTAATTAAAATGGCACATAGACCGAGGCCGGACGAGAAAAGCCAGCGAAAGTAGGCTGGCCGCAGCAGTCCGATAACGATATTCGCATCCGGTTCTGTTCTACCCTCAAAGCAAGTAGGTTGCACCTGGCGGCGACCATCGACGCGAACGAGCTGGAAGCGGTTCCGCAATGCTTCTCGCGGCGACCTATCGCGATCATAAGCTGACTCCCTCGGTTGTCGCTACACGTGGAAACAAGTAGGCGCATGCACTGTCGTTCATACCTATTTGGATCCTTTTTATAAGCTTCGCTATTTTTGCCAGTGTTATTTGAATTTATTATACAAAAACTGTCGGTTAGAATGTAATGATTTACATAGACTTAGGATTAGCACAGGGTAATTTACGGCAACACGAAAATTGGCATTTTCAGGAGAAATTACTGTAGTTATGACGACTGTTTAGCGGTTTTAGCATACTAACCTTGACAATTTAATGTTCATTAGTTTATCACCGCTAGATTACTGCTAAACGAAATTTGCAACCTCGAAACTCGAGTTTCCAGCACCAAAAACAGATTTCCGCTTCGCAATGCGACGTTTCGCGACTCGCGGCTCGCGCTAGTTATAATAAGTTCAGGGGCGTAAATTATGTCAAGTTGCGGGATCTCGGCAATCAGCCACAAAGCGTATTACAGGCGCGTTTATCTTCCGGATAAACTCGCGGATGTCAAGCGGGATCGGCGACGGTAAATATTGTTCGGCCGCGTTTTCGGTGGAGCGCGCAACGTCTAATTGCGAGCGCGAATGTTGGATAATGCCGCGGATCCGGCCTTTTTGTTTCGCATCGGCTCGTTCCCGCTTCAATTCACCTTCATCCGCATCGATGCGCCCGACACCGGGATTTACAGTTAAACTAGCGAGCAGCCCGTTGTCTATGGGGGAGAGAAAAATGGAAAGCCCCGTCCCCTCTCGCTGTCAACCCTTGGGCATCGTTGAATTTTGCTGTTATTTTTCACGCTCCCGTACGATTTCGGCCAAAGGTGAACTTATCCGTTAATACCTGCGGAATAATGCGTCGAGTTCGTGCGAAAATAATTGCGGTTTACGAACGGTTTTTATCGACTTCTGTTGGTTTTTGCCGGTTTTTATCGGGCTCCGTTTGTTTTCGCCTTTTTTTAGCAATTCGAACTCCTAGCGGTTATTTTGAAGCGACGTTTTATCTGATTACCTTCGTAGCACGTTGATTTAAAGCGCGAAAAGTTCTAGCCAGTAGCAGCGTTTTGCTTTTCGATTCGACTGTCGGTATTAGATTGTCCTTGTAATTCTAGCGAAAATGGTGGAAGAGTTTATTTTTGCACGAGTTTGTTACATCGGTTTGGATTGGGGTGAAAAGCTGCAGAAACTGCTGGAAGTAATAACAAAGCGTTTGTTCGGTAAAAAAATCAAAGACATTTTTGTATTATTCGTCTAACAAATGATGCTGTTGTAAATGTTGTGTCATACTTAAACGAAACCAAATTGTTTAGCGAAATTATATAGTAATTTGAGAAGCCTTAATGAAGAGAATAATGTAAAAATGTAATGCGAAACTATTGTATATATTGCGTTATATGTAACCCTACACATATTATCCAATAAATGATCGCTAATTGCTATTAAGCAGATGCGACATTAAATTAAAAAACAATGATTCCGTTGATAGCAAATACGTGTCTCTACTTCGAACAATATCAACTTTTTATTCTGATAATTTTCGGAATGTACGGTGTTAGAATTGTATAGTGTTTTGCCTATTAGTGTTCGTTTAAATAAACCATCAATGCTTCGAATCTGTTAATTGTCTAGGAACCGTTTTTATTCAACGCTGATTTGATTTCCATCGTGGAGAGCATTGGCACCGTAGTTGGTTTAAAAATGTCTCTGATCATTCTTTTCCCCAATTCGCGTGGCCATTGCGATATGTGCGCGTGTCGGAGAAAAAACGGTGAGAGCTAAATTTGCGAGAGAAGTTCAGTTGTTCGAGGAGCTCGGGAGAAAATATGCTGGTCGTAGTCGCGATAAGTCTGAGACTCGAAATACAATGAATCAGCGGTCGACGCGTCCGAGGCAGTCTTCGGGGAAGTTTTGAAATGCAGGTACTCGCTATTAGGGAATGTTTTCGAAGAGAAGTACATCGATGGAAGTTTAAGTTAAAGCGGTACAGCGATTGCATGTACCGCGGTAAACAATGTCAAGAATTGAGTCCCGAGATTGTCCGAACGTTGAAGAAACATCCGTAAAAGTTTCTAGCGCTCTGGCGAAACAATTTTATCGAAAGTAGGTCATCATCATCGTTAGTAGATCCATTTATATTCTTCTGTCATTATTGCTAGACTGTCGATTTTGTGCATCTACATATTAATAATAATAGTAATGAGTAACCGCAATTTGAAACTGTAAAATAATTGAAAGCATTTAACAGTATCGTAATACAATCGATTTACTAAAACAATCAAACGGAAAGGAATCGCTAAGTAATTACAATTTGTTGCGACAAATGCGGAAAGTTTTTATCGTGCATAACAATCCCCAGCAAAATTATTGTACATTATATATCTTTCCCACTTATCAAATAGATTCGATTTGATATGACGGGTGCCTCTTTTTGCCACAGATATAAATTAATAATATATCAAGTTTTAATATGAATGACCAAGGAAAGTTATTATGCATTGAAGTTCTCGGCAACGTCAGAGAAAGTAGTTCAGAGAGAAAACGCCTGTACCAGAAAAAAGCTGTTCACAGCAAAGAAAAGCTGCACAAATAACCTCCGATAATTGCCAGCGGAAAGAACTTGTAAAATATTCATTCGACACTTCTCGGCCATTATTATCGTTCGGTTTATTCCTCTGTTAGGCCTGTAATTTTACCGGGCCCGGTTGACCCCGGGGATCATACTATTAAAACCATTTATCTGCTCTCCTCGGAAATTTCTCCGGGGATGAGTATTGTACTTTCCCAAAGTTATCTGGAGTTCCCAGCGGGGTCTTTCGACGGTCTCCTTTCTTTCATCTCGGTCGCATTTTTCAACGACTCTTATCAGTATTAAGTCGCGTTACTAATATCCCACGGTTCCTAGCTGTTATTCTTATGCAGTTACCGTTCGTATCTTCTTCACGAGGAAAATACTCCGTTTACGTGAGGACTCGCGACACCGTTGATTTATGGCGTTATCTTTTGCCAAGGAATTTTCAACACGGGTCGTGCGTTAAATCCGTAAGAATCCTCGGCCTGGGTATTTAATATTGATGTAATTTCTCTTTGCAAGTTGGTCTTGCGAAGTCTAGAATCAGATTACAACTCTCGGTTTCGGCTAGTATTCTAAAAACTCGGTTAAGTTACATTCGGCTGTAGCGTTGTATAATTTAGTAAAATGGCAATTCTAATATACTGGCGGTAATGGAATTGTAGTTAAATCTTATTTTTAATGATTAAATTATTCGTTGAAGTATATTTTGACTTCTAAATTCTTCTACAAACTGTCTCAAAATTATTGGCGCAGGGCGCTGAACACAGGCAGAAAGGCGAGAAGGATACGGCTTGCCGGGTCCTATTCTGCTGATTCCTTAAGTGCTAAGCGTTGTAGAGTAGCGACTACACGATCCCGAAGCGCTAGCCGACCAGTACGACAGGTCCTACCAGTCGGCCTTCTAAATACTGGTACCTCGGGTGTCGGCGTGCCCACGAGGTTCCGGCCATCTGGCTCGGGATACCTCGGGCCGGCAGTGGGTAGGTCCATCGAGGGGGCAGTGGTAAATGGCTAAAGCTGGCCAGAGGCTCCTTCCATTCCTCTCCTTACCTCTTCCTTCCCTCCTCCTTCCTTCCCTTCCTTCCCTCCCTGAAGTTGTTGGGGGCCTCGACGGGTGAGCTGCGGTATTCAGCTCGGGAACCGACCTGCTGAGCCGGTAGAGCATAGAAAGGGCTCGGCACCACCAGTTGTCTGCTGACGAGAGTCCGCGTCCTCGTAGTAACTGGTAGCTCCTGCATGGCTTGGCATGTGGGAGCGCGCTTATTGAGCGTATCTCAATTCCGCGCCCATGGGGGCCGTGTGGATAAGCCTTTGGGCAGGTGCTGCACGTTAAATCACTCGAGACTTCTGTCTCAAAATTATTGTACAAGCGGGAAATAAGGGGTTCGCGTCATTTGAAACAACTTCTTCCTTAGCGAAAATTCAATCCACGGCTTGGTTTATGAGTTATTATCAAAAAACACTGACCAAACGGAGAGCGAGTGTGACCGCCGATCCGCCCTTGCGCAGCGGCAGCGGTCGTGAGAGTGGGGCGTCAGCCGTACGCGATCTCTCATTGGCCAGTGTTTTTCGTTAATAACTCGTAAACGAAGTCGCAGATTGCATTTTCGTTAAGGAAAAAGTTGCTTCAAATGACCCCAGGAATCCCTCATTTCTCGATTGTGCAATAATTTTGACATAACCTTGTACATGATCGTATGCAGAAAGTTCCTTCATTTAAACGCGGCGTTGAAAAGATTAGCAGAGTGATTATATGAATAGAAATAGAAACGTGATAGACAGAAATAAAGTAGAAATAAAGTAGAAATAAAATGAGAAAATGCTATTGTAACTAAGACAATTTACAGGTTCCCTCGCGTTTGAAAAGTGTGCGCATGCCATAAAGGCATAAAGATCCGCGGTCCAGTTGTAAGATGAAATATGAGCTCGTTTATATTGGCTCCGATTACGGTTTCTGTAGATGCCAATTATTACATCGGGACTCTATATCGATTCCATATCGGATTAAACATTCTATCTTCCAGTTCGGTTCTTTCCGCGTGAAACGAACTGTAACGAAGGAAATTAGCTTTCGCGTGCTAGTTTCATTTAACGCATTAATTTATAAACAGAAGGGGGAGCGCAGCTTAAAATTATTGAGTCGGAGCAATTTCGATTCGAAAGAGAATTATAATCCACAAAGGTGGGAACGGTTATTTTCTGGATTCCGGTTCATTTTGTTCCCGCATCGTTCAGAACGGAATTCAAACGTGATTGGCAATACAGTAATTACTCATTGGAGTTACAATAAAATTACAAGAGACGATAAGCGATGATAATTAACAAAGTTAATCGTTGAACAGAACCGGCGACGCATTATCGCTGCGACGAACAAAAATATTCTACGGTCGACCGCCAGAACCGTTGCAAAATTGATAAATATAATGTTGCATTTACATCAAAATGTAAATGGAGAGACAGGTCAAAATATTTTGCACGCGTCGTCGTAAACATGTCACCAGGGTTCTTTCTATCTTTCACGTCGAATCGAAAATAGCAATGATTTTTGCAAAATGCGTAAAGAGCGAAACAATATATTAAGAGCATATACCGTAAATGAGCATATAACGTAATGTTGTTGTACTTGTTGCAACGTATTTATAATGACGAAACAATTTCGTGGTTAAACATTTGTATATTTTATTAAATTGAATCAAAAATATTATAAAATATTAAATTCAGTTCTATGGAAAAATGCAGCTACTTATTTCTTGAAAGCGATATTATTCTTTAATTTTCATTTGATTCCAGCGATCGTCGTTATTCGATCATTTCGCGACAATTAAATATTCGCGCGAGTCGAATTATTTTCCCATTAACGTTCCCGAAGCAAGTATGTCATTCCCGTATACACCGTGCCTCGGGAAGCCCGGATTGCTTTAACGTGCCATTTCTTTACGTGACGTTATTACGAAAAAACTGAATGTGCCTTTTTGAAGCACTATAAATCTCTGTCCGTGTGAGCAGAACAGTAAAACGGCCCTCTATCAACGATTAATTGCAATAATGGCGTGTCGAGTGTAAGAGATTTTGCCGGAATCTGTGCTGTACCTGCGAGAAGATTAAATGACAATCCCCGGTTAATTAGGTCCAAAATATTGCAACGAAGTTTACATTTTGTCACAATTATGCCTTATCAATGAACAGTTGAGCCGACTCTCATCGCTTCTCCGGGAAGAAATATTTCCAGTATTCCGATAAATCCTGGCCCGCGAAGGTTTACCAACCATTAATAACGGTACTAATCACTGCTCCCGCAGACTCTATCGCGTTGCCGAAAAGTGAAGGATGGTGAAGCCCCTGTAAGCTCGGCAAATGGAGGCACGTACTACACAATCGTGTTTACTATCTAGGTTGGATCACGATTTCGCGCATGAATCGCAGCATCTGGCGCATTTTAAATGCGGATCACTGATCTAGCTGGGCATGCGAATTCATGGTAATTAATTTTCGATTATACAAACATAGCCGGCATACGGGCCGGCGCAATGGCAGGCTTACATCCCGCGCGAGTCTCTGCCCACGGAGGAATCATCGGACCGCGCATATTTATGAATATTCAGCCGGCACGATGCGCGCAGTCAATCGATAGCAGGAAACAGGCACGAGAACGGCTTTCCGTGTGGATATCAATCCGTCGCGGCCACGCAAATATTTATCAGAATTGCCTAGTAAAATCAATTCCGGCGCCGGACCGTGCACACATGCGTCACCGACTACCGAGCCGCCATAAATCCGTAGCTCTCGTCGTCCAAGTATCAACCATTCACGGTGTTCGGGTTAACGACACGGCGAGAGAATCGTTCGGACGGCAAACCGTCGGCTAAAATATTCTATGGATCGTGCCGTGTACGCTCGTTTTTATAATCGGCTTCGAATACTCGATGTAGCGTCTTCGTTTGCAGTAGAAACGGACCACGTTTCTTTTTATTGGGTCTTCCGGAAAGGTCTGTCCGATAGTGTTACTTCAAGTTTCAATCCATATGCACATGTTGATTTGAGACATATATGACTATCTCTCATTATCATTGCATTTACACACATGTACTCTCCTAAATAAACTGAAACAAAGATGTCTCATGTCATTATTAAGCGAGACGCGATCGTGAAAACATGGCTACCGATGATAATGCCAGACCACATGCTGCTTTGGCGACTCGTTAGAAAATCGCAGAGCTAGGCAAATTCTGTCACATCTACCATACTCCCCAGACCTAGCACCCTCTGATTGTCACTTGTTTCTCTCTTTGCAAAACTTTTTACAGGAAAAAAATTCAAAAATGTAGCTGATATCAACCAAGCACTAGTTGAGTTCTTCGCCTCTAAAAATAAATCATTTTTCAAAACTGGCATTTACAAGTTGCCATCGCGCTGGCAAGAAGTCATAAGTAACGATGGAAAGTATATTCTACAACTTTCCGGTAGACCTAATAATCATTTCGCGCGAACTTGTTAGACGTTTGACGACCGTTTCGAATTCAGATCGATAGTTTCACGATATTTTTGTGACTGAGAACGATAATAGGATAGTTTAAAAAGATTCGCGCGTTATTTGTAACTAACTAAAGTTATCGACGAAGATACTTTGATGTAAGACGTGTTTTCTGAGAGATATTTATTTCGCATAAAAGTCTGCAAACATTGTATGCGTGCGAGAAGCGTTCTCCTACATTTTTTTTCTCCTGAGACACATCTAAATCGTACATCATGTATAAACACATTGTGTAACGCGAAACACAGCGTAAATCGCCTGTCCGCCGGAATGCATGCCGGTTACACATCCCCGTAAAAATACGAGATATACGGAAAGATACAAATTGCGCTGCCTTGTTTCTCGGTGGATTAATCGCAAAGAGTCGGCGTAATGCGCGGATATGACTCGTGTAGCCGTTACAGCTGCACGGCACGTAGTTTCCGAGTAAATCGAGTTTGAATGTTCGAACATGAGCTTTTTTCTTTTTTCTTTTGTCATTCCAAGCAGTAGCAAAATCATTTAAATAAAATTCGAGTCGATTGGTCCAGTTCTAAAAAAGTTATTGTGTTTTAAAAGTTGTACGAACGTTAATGGCGATACAGTGACTGCCGTTAATGTTTGGAGAACTCTTCCGAAAGTTCTGATTGTTCTGATTGTCGCGAATGTTCTACACCAGACGTCTTTAAGACGTCTTAAAGACGTCTCTGTGCTTTTCTGGGCTGGAGTCCACTTGTACACCATTTTTCATGGACACTCTGTATGTACGTATGAAATGCGGATAAGTGAACTTTCATTTTGTCGGTGTAGAGATCTGCTATAGTTGTTCTTTACTCGCATTGGCTGCAGAGATCGTCAAATATGATGCCAAGTTATTCTTAGTTACGTCATATTAGAACTAATTAGAAAAAAAAATTGTTACTATAGAAGCAGCTGGTCAAAATACAACTATACAAGATACAATTTATTATTAATAGTCCTATGATAAACCAAAAAAAATATTGCTACTATTAAAGAAACTGGTCAAGATACATCAAAAAATTAAAAGTTATATACACTTACTTAACTAAATAATAATAATAATATTTATTTGCTGAAAGGAGCAAATGTCAGGTTAAACAATTTATTAATACAAAAAACACTACAATCTAATAGACCTGCCACGCATTCGAGCACACGTCGAATTTTTCAAAGCTGGCCGAGCTTGTACATGAGGTGCGACCATTCTCACCTGAGTAGGAAATGGAACTGCTCTATGTACCGTCGCCCTCGGTTCTTTAACAGCAGCCGCAGCAAAACGTTCTCTCTTTCTCTGCACTATGCGCTGCTTGTAGTGTCTCGCGGTTCGTCTGAGTATAGGATCATCCTTACAGACATTCAACCACTTACCTGACACTCGAGCAGCGCAAAGCAGAGATTGAGGATCCAACGTGCGTAGGATCAACTACGACACCTCCGGCGGAAGTTCGGAAATAAAATCCACCTTGGTAGGGTCGAGCCATCCGATCACATTAAGGAATTTCCTGAAGTACTCCATGTTGCTGATGCAGATACAAGGCGTATATATAGGTACATATATATCCCTGGTCACGCTTCACGCTTCGCGTGGTGGACTGGACATACACTTTCCACATAATTCTATCGAATTGTACTTAATTTAGGAGAAACTTGCATTCAGGCATACTGTGAAATGAGAATGCAATTTTTGTAGGGTTACTGTTACTATTGGTAAAAAGTATTCTATTCGATAGAACGGACGTCTGGCTTTATAATTACTATAATTATACAGTGTTTAATAGCTTATTATATTATTATAATATAGTATATTATTATATATATAAGTATAATATATTATATTACAGTATATTATTATAACAATTATAAAGATATATATTAAATTTTATACTAACTTTGTTTGTACATATCTACAATATTATTATAATTATTATAATAATATACTGTTTAATAACTATATATATAAAGACAATATTAATATGAAATTATATATATTTTTATAAGATACGGAATAAAGAAATTATGTGATATAGTTTCTGACGTATAAACAAAAGAGCATCGAATATTTTGTACCGTTTGCTTTATTCTTGAATCATTTTTCCATTCTTTTCTTATTCGCGTCGATCAACGTTAGAAACTTTCACAGTGACAGTAATTATTTCTATGTTAAAATTAAAAATAATCTTCGTTTTCAACGAAGACTGTAATAATTTACTTCAACAATCGCGTTTAAGCATTCTGCTGAAATATTTTCTCCGAAGAGTGGTACAACATTCTGATGCATTTTCTACGTATTACTACTAAGGAGCTTATGTTATCCTAAATCCGTTTTGGCAGATTTCGAGGAATTGTCGGAAGCACTGCCTTGGCTTCGTACCTCATATGTAGCGTAACTTTTCGCACCTGCGCGGAGCTCAGCAGTTTCCACTGCGCCCCGACCACATAGAACATGACCGAAGGTGAAACTCAGCTCCGTAAGTTGTGTTCTACGATTGTGGCTTCGAAGCTCTCAATATCACGAGTGCATGCGAGCTGGGACCGTGATACGTAGCTATACAAATTCCTTATTATTTCCGGGCGTATAATTGTAGAAATGATTTCGACAGTTCCATGTCAAACATGTGGGGATATATAGAACTGACACGGAATTATTTCGTCAAGCTTGAAAAGCCGTTTTTAGTTAGAAAGATCGTCAATGTAAAATAAATGCATCGTGGCGTATTACAGAATGAAGCTTTTGCATTTTATGCAAAACTTCTGTAACAGAAATATTAAAAATAATACGACTACTTGTTCGCTGCAAGCTCGACAAATTAAAATTTTCAGTAACATTATTTTATAAAGGGTAAAATTGGTATTTTTGAACGCGTGTCCTGATTTTGTACAATATGCTACAATAAGCTTGAAATATTCTTCCTTTTAGACAATAAATTGGAAATGATAGAAAAAGTTGTCTCGAGCAAATCAAAATAAAACTGGTGATAAGTTCTCTTTGCTCCACGTTACAGAACAGCAAAATCTGTGTTTTTACTACTATTGAACTGATTTTTACCCATTAAAATTCACATAAACGTGCATAACAAAAATTGATTCATTATCTTTCTGTAGCAATTCAAAGATTAATTCATAATATCTTTGTAATATTGTCGCACGTTGACCAGAAAGCATTTTATAGTTGACGTAAGAAATTTCGCCTTTCTTTTACCATTTTTGTACAAAAATTCACGAAAGTTTCCATAAAGATTCGCAGTCTACTTATTGGAACTAAATAATAAGCTTGCTACCGCAAGCTTGTCAAAATAGGATATTCTATTGTACGCCATTCTAATATATCTGCCGCGTCTTATTGCAACAGTCTTCACCCCATTCATATTGTCAGCATGGTTTGAAAAAGCTCGCGGAATTCGTCGAAATACCACCTCGGCTTTGATCCAAGCGTGAGCCGCAATTCTTTGCACTACCGCGGGATTAGGTAGATTCCTTCGAACCGTCACTCTCAGCTCCTCAATACCTTCACCAAGGAAACGTTCTTTCATTTTCCTCTCAGCGCGTTCTTTGAAACGCATTACAGTTCGTCCCAGGTTCGGATCTGACCTACAGACATTCAACTATTCCTGCGATACTTGAGCTGCGCCGAGAAGAGGTTCAGGATCCAAATTGCGCAGAATCAGCTGTGATACTACTGCAGGGAGTTCGGAAATGAAATCTACTATTTGCGAGCTGCTGCAGTCCAATCACGCGAAGGGAAGGTCCTGAGGCATTCCATGTTGTCGCTGTTTATTCAGGATTTCGAATGATTTGTTTTGTTAAAATCTCGAGAATTTTATACGGTCATTTTGAAACAGCCATTTTCCTTGGTACATCTGTATGTGAAAACTGAGCAATTACTAGCCTAGCAACGAATTTAAATCAGCAGACAAATTAAAAGTATTTATGAATGTCAATGTATTATAGTTTTAGCTTATTAGATTTTTTAACACTAAACCTACCGAGCACTAAAAGCGACGAATTTCTGTTGCTCTGTAAGAACGATAAAACCGAATCTATTTAGACTTCCCATAATTTTTATTACAACGAATACTCGGACTGTGAAATTCATTTAATAATTTCTTATGAAAAAGTCTCTATAATTTCAGCAATTTTAAAATACAAAGTGTAAAACCGGTCATCCTGACCGTCTTGGTAGGTTTAGTTTAGAAAAAATATAATCATTCGATTTCGACTCTCTTGCAATTGATACGAACAATTTTTATTTCGCGTGAAGATCCGCAGTCTAACAATAATGTACGAGCTACAGCAAATAAAAATTCGTTTATTTTCCTGTCGTCTGGAAAGTAAATGAATCATTCTATAAATTGAACATTATTGGCATTCCTGTTTCGATCGAATTTCATCTTTTGCGCGGTAGAGCCCCGATAGTTGCACGAAAGCACATGAAAGCTGCAAGTGACCAAGTTCCTGGAATTATCGAGGCGATCAATCTACTATACGGAATCACTCATCTCCACTATATACCATCGATGCTACTATATTAGACAACGTAGTACCTTGTGCTACGTGTTTCCCGTAATTACACAACAGCCACCGACGTATTTTGATCACATTCAACCGAGGCGTGTCACGTGCCGGTATCGAAACTGCAACTAGTGAGGTTCCAATGCAATTATGTTACAATATACAGCAGCGATTGTTTCTTTTTACACGATTCACTGCTATGTAAAAATGGAATAATAAATTATGCTGCATAAGTATCGGCGATCAGTTGTTATCAATTTCGTTTATTTATCATTTATTACTAATTCTGTTTATACTATATGGAATATATATTATAGTGTATATTTTATTATATATATTATATAGTATAATATTATAATATTGTAATACATATAATATTTTATTATATATTATAGTATACATTTTAATTATTTCAAGTATTATTTATTTTGTATTATATATATAATACATAATAAATAATACTTGAAGTAATTTATACCGTACCATTTACACTCTGCAGAAATAATGGTCAAAGTATTGCACTTTATGTTTTATATCCAATATTTTTTAATAATGCCTTTTGTCTACATTCCTTATAAAATATCCATTTGAACCTTGTTGTTCAGTACAACAGTACAAACTTTTCATACAGTTTTGCATTGATTCCGAAGTGATTATCAAAAGAGTATTCATTTCGTTTCACTGATCTTGATAAAAGTTGTTGTCTCATTCGGATCAAAAGTGAAGCATATTCCTGAATAAAAGTTTATTCACGCGTTTCGGGCATTGCAATATATTCTGCAATGCTGAGCACAATAAAAGAATAACTTCAGTATTGTTTCATAACTTCTCCGTGCACCGTGTTGCGTGATTGAAATGTTTCCTAGTAAAAATAAAAATACACGTATACCCTCTCTCCTTTGTGCACGAAGAGAGTAATTTACATATCTGCAGTTTCTCTCGTCGATTCATCGTTTTAAAAAAAAAAAAACAAAGTTAGTAGAAGCATGGGATACAATATTTTATTAAATGCGCCACGTCCGTTGCACGAAATATGGAAAATATGGAACAAAGTAGAATCGCAAATTTTCTGATTATTAACGGTAGGGTTTATGTGACTGTAATTAACTGCCTTCGTAAAATTAATTTAATTCCCTTTGCAGAAAATACGGAATCGTTATCGATTTATAATTTTGATGGCACACATGTTAATAAAGAAGAAAATTTCGATTTATCCCGTTATATTTATTGACAACGTTAAACTTTCGAACATTGATCTTTGTTTTCGTTAATAACTCGTAAACGAAGCTTCGGAGAAAATTTTCGCAAAGGAAAAAGTTGCTTCAAATGACATCAGGAACCTCCAATATCCGGATTACGAGACATTTTCGGGACACCCTGAGTGATTCAAGATTCTGGGCTCGATAGTAATATATATATAACTTCGATATAACTTCAAGATTTAGTAGAAAATATTATCGTTACTTTCGGGCCACTCTGTAGACACGCGGACACTCCGTAGATAGTACTGTAGTGCCATTTACACGGCGGGTTCTTTCCTTAAGGCAGTTCCGGAGTAGAAACATGTCTCCGAAGGGGTGCACAGATTGTAACTCTGTAACACGATGTGTATCGGATCTTGCTTTCATGGAGATACGTGGTTGGCCAACATCGCGACAGGATATGGTAGTTTGGTAGGTATGGCGCAGTTTAAACTCATCCATTAGTGGCTACTAGCCGGCAATGTGTTTCTAAGCAAACCGTAGAGACGAGATCCTGGAGTGGCGCAGTTTCCAGGAAACAGTCGTCCACCATAATACATTTTCTGCGACACTGCCATCGAACAAAATCTCCGCCGGCACAAATCTGGCCAACTTTCTGCGTCAACTGTTCCGTCTAGTTGCATAACAGGTTGCCCTAAACACGCTGCGATAGTATAAGAAGCCACTGTCTGATAATCACATTATCATGTTCGGCCAGAATGGTCTCTCTTCCGTCACGTAGGCAACGGAACGGAAATAATACTTCGTGACAAAATTGACGCTGCTAGTAAATTTATTTGATTAACCCTTAGCACTCGAGTGGTGACTCAGAGGCACCACTAAAATTTGTTACGTCACGTTTTAAGATAATCTTTATATTAACAAAGTTTAGATTTAAAAAATTATATAATATATAATAATTATATAATAATTATATTATAATTATATAATAATTATATAATAGCAATAACTGTTGTGTGAGTTCCAAGAATCAATTTCATATGCATAAAATGCATTTTATCATATAAAATAAAAAATACTATAAGTGAGAAAAATGATTATATTTACAGTTTAAATAGTTTCGAGTGCAAAGGGTTAACATTAGATTTACGGAACCTGTCAAAATGATGGGTCTCTAATTCTTTAATTTACGATTATTTATATCGTATAGAGATACATTTACGAGTTATTTATTCAATTTATATGTCACTTGCGGCAAACGTTGCAATAATATTTGTTAAAAATCAGAACAAATATCTCATTGTTACTTTTATAAACTGATAAAACGAAGGATACAGCGACGACGAACAAAAGTTATTTTACGCCGGGTGGAACGTGTGCTCTTATCATTAGAGCGCGGATTTTATGCATTTGTGACAAAAATGAGTAGGTCAAACGGAAAACGAGGAAGAAAAATAAATGAAACGATACAAAAATACCGTTATTTTATTTTCAACAGAATAAAATAATTCGAAAAAGAATGAAATCTCTACGTAGCTCCAGAATCTTGCAATTAATGCTGACAATTTCAATTTTTCATAAAATTTTCAGTCAATTTATCGTAGTCGTGTAACGAGTGTGCACAATTAAAATAATTAGTGAGTTTAACCAATACGCTCCACATAATTGCAAAACAGAAAAGAAAAGAATTTCGTACAATTAGATCGTTGATTATCTCCGTGCCGGTTGGTTAATTATCAAATGAATTCGTATCACACGAGTAATGTTAAGTACAATTTAATTATGTAAAATTAGTTGCATCTGTGTCCGGCGAAGCCGGCAGACATAATAATCGAGTGAAACACAGCCGGAGAAATTAATTTAATGTTGAGATAATTGATAAGAATTTCGTCCGTTCGATGCATTCTATTTTCCCATTTTATCGGACGCTTTAAAAGTCGACGATTTCCGTTGGTTATTATCCCTTCGAGTCGGGATAACTCGGCGAAATTCCACGACTTTTACGCGACCCTTAGAAGACTCTAATCTCCGTCGTTCCGTTCCTTTTTTGACTCGGTTAACGCTGGCGAGGCGATCTTTTTTCCGCGGGTAACAGCGGCAAACGACTTCCCCGGAAACAGTTGGATTCGGTCCGTTTTACTAACAGATTCAATTAATATATCCGGCTCCTTCGGCAGCATCCAAACGAGAGACGCTTCTGTCGCAGACAGGGGAGCGCGATTTCAGCCTGCAACATGACAATTCCAACGTAGCCGAGCTGGCCCGGGAAGAAGCACGATACTTAAAGATTAGCATCATCGTCGTTACACGTTTTCAGCGCTCGCGAATCCCCCTCGGCGTCTAATAACACCTTGTTACAGTTCGGTTTCCGTTATCGAGAATGTCCACTTGCCGCATTAAAATATTTAAACGTTTAATACATTAGCGTCGAGGGAATCGGCGGAACAGACGAAGATTCAATATGGCTGACAGTGTAACGAGCGGGCTGCGGATTTTATTTGTGTGTGGCGAGAGCGATCGGCGGAATATGAAACACTAAATGCAGAGAATTTTATGCAATATTTTATTTATGCGGTATAAACATTCACTATCTTGAGAGCAACAAACAAGAGTTAATTAGACGTTCGTTTTCATTTTTGCGATTTTTGGTACGTTGAAAGCAATCTAACAGCACTGTTAATCGGTTACTTGTTTGTGACGAGTATACTCGTAACCTAAAATCTTGTTCTTTCTTTATGACGAGTATACTCGTCGTAACATAAATTTTTGTGATTTCTTTATGACGAGTATACTCGTCGTAACATAAATTTTTGTGATTTCTTTATGACGAGTATACTCGTCGTAACATAAATTTTTGTGATTTCTTCATGACAAACGTACTCATTGTGACATAAATTCTTGCTATTTCTTCGTGACGAGTATACTCGTCGTAACATAAATGCTTGCTAGTTCTTCGTAACGTGTATACTCGTGACATAAATTTTTGCTATTCCTTCGTGACGAGAATACTCGTCGTGACATAAATTTTTGCTATTTCTTCGTGACGAGTATACTCGTCATAACAGATTATGGCCACTTCTTCATGACGAGTATACTCGTCGAAGACAGCTAACTGTTTAAAGAAGGATATATACTTCGATATTTATATGATATTTGTATTTCATAGAAGTATTTAAACACAATATGAAGAAAATCAAACATATACAGTACAATTACAATAACTTACACCTTTCAAAGGGACTGCAACGATTTATTTTACCGAACATTGATCTTCATTCGTTCGCCATTTTGTTAAGCTTTTTCGCAAGCTTGACAGGAGATCTCGCTAATTCACTACCAAAAATTCAAACAATTTCCGTATTTTAAGAACTTTTGTCTTTTGCATGTTTTATTTTAACAAATAAACAATCAATTTCAATTTAAATACAAAAATGTGTTATACCTTATTCGACAAACATGAAGTTAATTATGATCCTTGAGCGTTAGATACAATACTTGACAAGTTTCATATATCCAAAGTAATATGTAATAATATTGTACAATATATTGTACATGTAATATTAATTTTGTAATAATATATTACAAATTATATTGTTAATAAACCCATAGGGTGTTTCACAGCTTAATAAAAAAAAGAAGTTAATTACGTTCGAATATAAACAAAACACAAAGTAATTTACTACCACTCAGTAACTGGCCCCACCACCCTGCGCAGCTCCAATAGCCTGCCGTCGAGCTCGCAAAAACGGAGTTCTACAGGTAATGAAAATCGAGAAACTCGCCAAAGTAAATTTTCTCCGTTAACAACATCATTACAAGCTAAGATAAGAAGCCGTTTCCGACTAGTGATCCTTTTCCACGTAGATTCATAGCTCGGTCGAGCGCGCCCGGACTATAGATTCAATTAAGATGGGTTCGAGGCTCGTGAGGGGAGAGGGGATTACGATACACAACATTCCCTGAATGGAGAAAAATGTCTGTTCGCAGAGCGGGAGGTCTGGTATGAGGCTGCGACACACGCGATCGAGGCACGTATTCGCGTGTCGGCGGCGAGTTCGAGCGACAGCGGGACGACGCCGCCGTGCGGCGTGGCGCGGGGCGACGTTCTCTTCGTCGGTGACGGGATGGGGATGAACACACTGACGGCAGCGAGGAACCTCTCGAGTCAACGTCATGGAAACACGGGCGAGGAAGTGGAACTCGCCTGGGACAGCTTCCCAGCTGTCGCTCTGGCAAGGGTAAGTCTTTACGCCGGCGAGCGGGTCGCCGGGGCTCTCCTGCCACACTTTACCTCGTGGCGGGAGAGGCGTAATGGCAGGCTCACCTACCGGGCGACGCAGGTATTCACCGGGCATGGCAGCTTCGGTGTTTATTTGTGTCGCATCGGTCGGGAAGCGACGACGGTGTGCCACCGCTGTGGTGCGGAGGAGGACTCGGCGCAGCATACGCTGTAGGAATGCCCCACCTTTTCAGCGCTGCGCCGAGTCCTAAAACGGGAAGTCGGCCACGACCTCGCTCTCTCCAGCTTAGTTGGAGCCATGCTGGAGAGCCCTAGAAAATGGGCGGCAGCAATCTCCTTCTGCGAACAGGTAATGCTGCAGAAGGAGGCTGCCGGGCGAGGTCGTGAGCGGGACCGACTTGCTCGGGGGCTGCGTGTGCGCCCACGCCTCGAGCCCCCGAGCAGCTGAGGGTAGGCGGGCGGCGGGTGAACCAGCTCTTGCAAGACTTAGTGCCCGCCGCCCGCCAATAGAAGAGGTCCTCTCCTGTTGGGAGTGGGGGGTGACGACTCGCCTCTTCTTGAGGTGACTGAGGTGACCATCGCTTTTCGCGTCCTCCTTCTTGGTCCCCTTCGCCCAACCCCTTCTCGCACCACCCTCGCTCCGAGGATACAGGCCACCGTGGAAAGTTCCACCTCCAGCCGACCGTGGAATATAGGATGGTACATTTATTAGTCGAAACTGTAGTAAATTCTATCTAATTGACGCTCAGATTGTGCACAAAAATGGGCAATTTGGGAGAGGAGATATGATTATTAAATACGATAATTATTACGATTATTAATTTCGATTATTACGATTATTAAACACGATTAATAAATGATCTTGTGGCTTGTTTTTACAATTGTTTACTATAAAAACGAGCCACGAGGCTCGAATAATCGTATCTCATCTTCCTAAATAGTCCATTTTCATTTCGAAGCTGAGGGATAATTGGGGAGAATTTACTGTACCTCGTTGCGCAATTATTTCTTCATAATTACGCAATTATTTCTTCGTACGGTACAATTATTTCTTTATAGAGTTGAACAATAGATTGAAATAACAATTGGATTCCTTTTATGACATGTTATACATAATTTAATCACTCAAATAAAAAAGTTAAAAAGTATGGTTTCTGTTTTAAATTTCTCTTTACCATTTCAACCAATTTTAATTTATGTAAATATTGTTTCGGCGATTGTCTGCTAAATTGAGCCTCTTCACGATTCAATGTCATTACATTTTCTCCGTATTAAAAAGTGTCCGAACATCCACTGTAACGAATGACTGGGGAAGTTATTTTCACGTTTCCAATAAATCTGTTGTTGGAGGAGAAACTCTTATCCGCTTAATTAGCATTCGCAAGTCGCCGACGTGAAGATGGAAAGACGTGCCATATGTTTCTCGAAGAAATTATTCATTTCTACACCATTTACTTCAGCAGCTTTTTCGGACTCCGAATGAATCCAAATACGCATTGCACCATTCCCTGTCGCCGTATTATTAATGGGGCTTATTAAGCTACAGTCCTTCTTGCTGCTATCGTGAAGTATTGCAGGGTGTCTCATTTGTGTTGTAAATCCAATTTTATTGAAATAAGAAAACGCAACTATTGAACGTTATATGAAAGTTCTGTCATCTTCGACGTCATTTGAAGGACGTAAATAAATTTTTTCACAAGCATACTAGAAATTTAGAAAGACACAGGAACCTATAAATAAATTCGTAAAGAAAGGAAACTTACTTTATACAAAATAAAAATTTGTTGCATCTATTGTAAGTAATAAGAACCGCTTATGGACTTTTCATGTATATATATTTTTAATAATTTCAACAAATTAAGGCGTATTTAAAGTACAATAAAATATTCAATTATATTTTATATTTTATAATCCCATTAATTGTCGTACTATTTTAAATTGTAGCTATTAACTTTTATAATAAATGCACGAAAAACTGCAGTCAGTTAATCTGTAATTATAATGCACCCTGAATTTACTTGGATAGTAAATGTACTAATTAAGCAGACTTCTTTTTATCGCTGCCTAATTTTTACCAGCGAAATATCAAGTCGATGAAAACCCGGATCAGAGGCTGGCGAGAATTTGCTCACAATAGAAAAGAAAATTCGCGTCCAAGATATTTTCTCTGAAAACGTTGCAACCACGGCGGTGTAATTTTTTCCATCGGAAAGTTCGGTTACACATTTCGGGGCGAGCAGAACTGCGAATTCGACGTCGATTCGCTTCTTTTTAGCGGCACAGTGAAGTTACTTTCAGTAAAAAAAGAAAAAAAAACAAAAAAGAAAGTAAAGCAAATATTAAATTTCAGCTCTTAATAGATCGTGTATCTTAACCTGATTTTGAATGTTCCCGCATTAACCGCGGGTAAACGCGCGAAAATATCAAAGGCATGAGCGGAACGTTTTGATCCTTTGCTAACAAGTTCCCCGAGATTTAAGTACAATACACGTTAAAATGCTCGTTGGTGCTCCTTGTGAGCTTCGAGCTCTGTAGAATTTTGTACGTGGTGTGCCGTCCGATTACTAAGTCTCTTAGGTATCTCGTGAGTCCCTTATGGTCTCGCGTATCTCTCACGATGTCTCTAGAGTCTCTTGTGGTCTCTCCTGACTCTCGTGTATCTCCCGAGTCCCTTGTGGTTTCATGTCCAGTGAGTCCCTTGTGGTCTCACGAATGTCTCTCGTTAGAGGAACGGGGTCATCCCTAATATTACCTCGGTCCTCCCTACTCTTCTTGACCTAGGGTGGGCGGCAAGGAATTACGGTCCAATCACTGCAATCACAGATCCATTGAGATTGCCCCAAAGCGGTGGGCCTGGAGTTAGCAGCGAGAATGGCAAACTAACACCTGCTAAACATCCCGCGCTGATGGGCCTACGTGCCCAAACAGTGCGAGACCCAACCGTAATTGACTGGACCGTAATCAAGGACCAGGAGACGCTATGACGGGGTCGAACGTGCCCCGGAACGGCCAAAGACAGACCCATACCGTCGGGATACCCAAGCATATGGCCCCTGCCATAAATCCTGGCCACTTGACAGCAACAATACACTTGGACTTTCTCTACTTATCCGAATCGTTTTGCTTCGTTATTCTTTTTGTCGGAAGACTGCACTTAGCTTTCTCTTTACGAGTGTCTGAAATATTCTAATTTAATTTTTATTAAGAAACTAAGAATTTTACGGAATTAAGAAGACATTTGAGAAATCGAAAACCGTCAGAAGCGAAAGAATACATTGAGACAGACCTGTGTACGAGTGAAGTTTTGCAATTAATTTAAATAAATTAGGAAACGGTCATTATATTGTACGCGACAAGGTTTGCTGAACATTTATTTTTACCGCACGTACTCGTTCGTTTTATTTCATTTGTTCCGGGTGTCGTCGAAAATGGAATTGAAATTCTATCTGCAACCCACAATCAACAACGTGTTAAAATTGGATGAGTGAGAATAATAAAAATGTTTGTTACAATTTCAACTTAATGGAAAACTTTCACATTGGAGAATTGAATAGTTGTGGTTGTTAATGAGACGTCTAATGAAACAATTATTTATTCATTCTTGTTTAAATGAAATAGTTTCACTGTTTCACTGATAATGTTGTAAAATGTATTTCTTTCCATTCAATCAATGTTTTCATTAGACTGACTTTTTGTCAGAAATTAAATTCGGAAAATGGGGGACGATTATTGAAATTACTAAAATATTTCTTCGTGAAATTCGAATGAACTTCTTGCTTGAAGCACATATTGCAAATATGGATAAATATGAATAGGAATTAAATATGTAAATATGTATATAAATATCACAAATATGAACAAATGCGAATCGGATTTAATATGTAAATATGAATATAAATATCACAAATATGAATAAACGTGAATATTAATTAATATGTAAATATGAACATAAATATCACAAATATGAATAAACGTGAATATTAATTAATATGTAAATATGAACATAAATATCACAAATAAGAATAAACGTGAATATTAATTAATATGTAAGTGTGAATATAAATATCACAAATATGAATAAACGTGAATATTAATTAATATGTAAATATGAACATAAATATCACAAATATGAATAAACGTGAATATTAATTAATATGTAAATATGAACATAAATATCACAAATATGAATAAACGTGAATATTAATTAATATGTAAGTGTGAATATAAATATCACAAATATGAATAAATGTGAATAGAAATCACCATGTAAATATGAATAAAGACATCACAAATATGATAAATCTGAATAGAAATTAATGCTCAAACAAGGATGTAAATATTGCAAATATGAATCTGAATGGAATTTGTACAACCTGCGACTAAACGCAATCTTGTCAAAAAAACCATACATCCGTCGATCGCGCGAAGTGCTCAGCAGTTTTACGGTTAAAACCGATAAAAAACACAACTCGAGGTTCCGAGTGCAAGCGGGGCCAGGTGAGAGAGCGTTAAGTGCGGTTGCTGGCGGAGCCACTGGAAAATCGTCTAGGCTGTGATCGTCGGAAGCTTAAGGTGACATCTCGATGGCTTATCCGGGCTGAGACACCCCGTGCATCATCAGCGGCAGACTATTTCGCGGGCTCGACGCGCCGAGCAGAATTCGCGACACACCCTCGTTATACCATTCATTAAGAGACTTTGCGAGCATCCACGTTGGTCGTGCGAATCATGAACTAATTTGAAACCGGCGGCGGATTCCGCGAGATTTGAAGGAAAACGATGCGTGAACGCCGCGCCGGTCTCATTTAATTCGCTCGTCCCATCGCGTCAAGCGTAATGCAAAGAAGTGCCTCGTTTAATCGCCGTCTCCCCACCCGCCCCTCCCCACGTTCCTCTGCCTTCGTTTGCCCGACTGCACTTTCCACTTTTCCCAGGGCCAGGCCGCGAAACGTGGCCTCTTTTTACCTCGCGGTCTTTTTTTGCCGGCTGCGCGGTTACCTCCATTCACGCCGGTGTACGCGGGATTTCGCGGTAAATTCCACGACAGTTATTGTCTAGACTAGAGCATTAATGAGGCCGAAGCCTGCTCTGACCGGGCGAAGTGGTGCTCACTTATGCCGGTCGATGGATAATCAGCGGTGAACAGCTGCGAAGGAACCGGGACTTGGATCCATCGCGCCCTCGCTGTTAAGTTCATTGGACCGGGGAGTCAGAAGACCCGGTCTTAACTCATCTGTCGGCTGCAAGGAGTTGTATGTTTGTTTTAAGTATTTCGCCGGCTATAATGCCGGCGATAATAATATGAAAGTAGTGATGGTCGTTCTGCCAGGTGACCGCGGCGGCGGGTGCTCGGCACCGCACGCCAACCGCTACAACGGCATTTCTTGCCGTCTTGCCGCCCCCAAGATACCACACGACAGCAATAGTGCAGCGTGCTAGGCCAGCGGGCGGCTATTTACGTATTTGCTTCTGATAAATTTATAGAGCTGACTGCTGAACCCAACACAGCCAGCCCGTGTCATTGAAGTATTTTTGGCACCGCTCGACAAACCAAAGGGCTGCGGATGCATTCTACCCAGACAAGCCCGAAGGCCGCGGGTAGGAAATACACCACCGACAAGCCCGAGAGCCGCGGATGGTAGTAGCAATAATACCGTCGACCACGGTAGCGGGCGCCAAGCGCCACACGCAAGCACCGCGTCGACCCAGCGTCACAGACCTGTAGTAGGGAAGTCAATTGTAATCATGTCATGCACCACGATGTTTATATCTATCATTGGCCCCTGCTCTTGCCTCTCTTGTCACCTGTTAGCGCGCACATGAACTTAACGAGATCCATGTCCAATTCTAACAAGTTACTCCTCTGCGCGCAGGTCCTAGCAAAAGAAACGCTCGCCGCTAACGCAGAGGGATGCCATTGCCCTGTTTAGCCGCCCATACTGATGTGCGTTGCCCAGTCTCCGCCGCGAGGAGGCGGGGTTGGTCTTTGGAGAACAAATTCCACGACAATGTTCCTTCCAGAATCTCGAGAGGTTTCGACGGTACTTTCGAGCGCGGCTTATTATCGTGTCGATGTAAATGGCAGTTCGCCGCGCCAGCGAGAACCAAAGCGAACGGAACCGATATTCCGGTTTGGTGACGCCGTCTCGCAAAGCTTATCATCCCTTATACCAAGGCGGCTTCCGGGTTCCCCGCCGATTCTATTCTGTTTCCCTTTTGTTTCCACGCCGTTTATCGACCTGCCGCGGATATCTATTCTCGTACACGCAGCGCGCAGCTCAGCTGTTCCGCTCCGGGAACATGGAACGTGCAGGGTCTTCGACGACTAGGATTACTGTTGGTAAAGAAACGGCCGTTTCGGGGCTTTACGGAAAGAGGCATACGGATGACTTTTTTCCTCTGCCGATACATTCGTCTCCCCCCCTTTTTTACGTTTTTGTTTTTTAGGGTAAGTACGTCATTCACTGAGCCTATTACAGCGACGACCGATGTTCTCAAAAATCCGCAGTACTTTTTATCTGTGTTGCTCGTCTTGAGCATTTCGATTGTACATCGATGTCTTTTGTATATGTACATATATCGATTCAAGTATAGATAGAACGCGTAATATTTAATAAAATATGCAAGACAGTTTTTGAGCGAGGTACTGTGTCCATCAAAGTGATGTTCGAAGTTTTCGACAAATTGAACGGTTTTTTTACCTATATCTCACTTTTTGATACATTTCAATTATTCGTTGGTGTCTTTTGCATTAGTACAAATTTGATCATTATTGAAATATAGAAGGAACACAAGATGTTTGGCAAAATACACAAAAGAGTTTTCGAGCGAACTACCGTGTCCACTGAGTTAACTACTGCGTGATAATTATGTTTGTATTTGTCGAATAAATCATATTAAATTCTCGCATTCTTTTATTTTGTTCAATTTCCAATAACAAAAATGTAACGCATCTTATTGGATAAATACGGAATTACATATACCTGTCAATTAGTGTATGATAATTAATTTTCTATTTACCGAATATGTCATATTAAATATTCGTATTTTTCTTATTTTGTTCAATTTCCAATAGAAAAAATGTAACGCGTCTAATTCGATAAATATAAAATGAATTATCCCTGTCAACGAACCAAAGGCACAGCAATCGGTCACCCCACAGTAACCGGCTCCACTTCCCTAACATTCGGCGGATACCGTCTGGTAACTGTGAACGTGACGCGGTTACATTCACCGAAGTTAGCTATTATTTCTTTTTTATCCCTGAGCCATTCCTCTATTTCCCCACGCGATACCGAGTGTGTTTACTGGTACTTTCGGGGCCGGAATGCGCGACTGGTATTTCGGTATCATCCGCGATGGATGCGGAATGATCGCGGAATGTGAGAATCGTCTGAATCTCGGAAACAGCGTTTTCGTCATGTTCGCGACATAAACCTGGTCGAAGGAGAGACAGAGGCGAGCCAAACTTTCTCGAGATGATGGAATTCCGTGGCGTACGCGCGGTCCCGAGTTTTGCTGGGACAAATTCCGCGCGTATACGCAATCGCCGTAAACGGCTCGAACGCAATTAGAGCCAGACGTTTCGCTTTGACTGAAGTCCTAACGGCACCGCATCCGACGAATCAATCCGGAACAGTAATTAAGAATGGCATCGTGGGACACCTTTGTGCGTATCGTCCTCGGCGGTCGTCCATCCTTTATAGTTTTCCCGTTAATTTCGCGTGCCTGCCGCGACTCCAAGCTCACCGTCGCGGAGCTACGTCTACGACGGAAGCAATAAAATTGTAATCACGGACGTCGGTCTCGCAGTCGGGCAATAATACGATTCTTAGGTTGCTCGAGGAAATTGCAGTGGATCCGTTGGACGCTGAGTAACCCCGGTGAGATTTATTCAACGTTTTCGACACATTTTTCTTGTACCGGATGCTCGGCGGAACGCGTTCCCCGCTACTCACAATGTGTTTAACGAGCGCAGAGTGTTAGTCGCTAAGGTAACTAGGTCGAGTTGATCGAGTTAAGTCTAAAAGCGGCATTCGGGGTGGAAAGGGAAGGGAACGATAAGCATTTTATCTTTTGCACTGTGGAAAATGTTGAGTGATACGTGTACAAGCTCCCGATACCTTCCGGCGAACGAGTTTCGCGGTGGAAATAAAGCAATTGTCGTTGCACAAACTGTGCTCGCGCCGTTTAGGTAGATCTTTGATCATTCCGTTCGCACAGAAAATGGTTTCATTGCTTTTATAAAGGTGCTTACGGATCATTCGCGTTCAGGACTGCCATCGGAGGTAGACGAAAACGAAGTTCGAAATTTAAAAAATTTTTAAAATTGATAAAAATACAAAATTCATCGGTCCAAGCGATTTCTGAAATGTCCAATGTCTCGAGGTCAACCTAGAAACATATTGAAGCTTCAAATAAACCAGTTTATGGAACTGGTAAGATATTAAGAAAGATATTTGTAAGTATTGGACGGAACTGTCGCTGTCGTTGATCTTTTTTTATTCGATACGAACAAATAATTGCTCCAGCTACAATTGAGCCGTTTATTTTGAAAGTGGCACAAGTTACTTTTTCAAAAAAATCGAGTTAATGGCAACACTAATTACAATTGAACGGTATCTTTTCATTAAAAAAAAAGTGACTTATGCCACTTTCAAAATAAACGGCTCAATTATAATTTGTAAACTCTTATTGACTGCTTGCATTCTTTGTTCTTCACATAAATTTCATTTCAGCTGTTAGCAAACAGTGAAACGAAATATGTACGTACTAGGATCGATGCTCCCTGGAAGTAGAAATATCCAGTGACTGTCAGACACGGTACAAATAACGATCTCAATAAATTTTCGTGCTCGACTCTTTCACAATCGGATCTGTACGAGGAAAAATGTGTCTGTACACTTTCGATCTTCTTTTTTGCTCGCGTACAGTCATTCGATTTATACCGTATCTCTGACTATGAAAGTTCATCGACACGTTTGGTCGAACGAAAGGCCAAATATTTTTGCGTTCTGGTGTTCACGCCGTGACTTCCGGCCAGGGAAATGCCATAACGACGTATCTTCCTTCGGCTAAAAATCGACAAGAGGTCCATTTAGGACCAAAAGGTTTACTTTTGTAATATTCTGATATAAAAATAGTTTATTATCTAAGAATTTCATATTGAGTTCTCTGATGGATGATAATATATTTAAATAATACAATGATTAGATGATAAAACGTTTCGATAGCAGAATATTGGAATAATAAATGGTCTGATAAGACAATACAAGATGTATAAATTATAAAAGAGTAAAATATATATTTGGTATCTCTGTGCACACCATTTTAATTTTCTATTATATAAATATCGTCAGTATAGTCAAGCTTGAACGATAATAATTACTGGTTTTATTGACATACTGACGATATTTATAGGAAATAGAAATGGTGTGCACAAAGATACCAAATAGATTTTTTACTCTTTTATAATTTATACATCTTGTATTGTCTTATCAGACCACTTATTTTTGCAATATTCTGCGATCCAAACGTTTCATCATCTAATCATTGTATTATTTAAATATATTACCATACAGCAGAGAACTCGAATGAAATTCTTCCATCATAAACTATTTTTGTGTCAGTATATTACAAAAATAAGTAAATATCCATTGGATATCCATACTTGAACGATAATAATTACTGGTTTTTATTAGCATACTGACGATATATATAGAAAATAAAAATAGTGAGCACAAAGGTTCCAAAAAGATTTTTACCTCTTTAATAATTTATATATCTCGTACTGTCTTATCAGACCATTTATTTTTGCAATATTCGGCTATCCAAACGTTTTATCACATAATCATTATATTATTCAAATATATTATCATCTAGCAGAGAAGTCGAATGAAATGCTTAGATAATAATCTATTTTTGTGTCAGAATATAACAAAAGTAAACCTTCAAATAAGGAAGTACTATATTTGACCACTAGGTTATAAGAATTATCAAGAACCGATATGCTTAAAAAATGATAAAGTAAGTAACAGCTTCAAGGAAACAAATAATCGCGGACCAGAAACTGATCGCGACTAACTAAGATCAGAGTTACCGGGTACTATTCAGACTGTTCGGGGCATGGTACACCGAATCTTGATACAGATATAATTACAGAGTCATCCGATATTATTTACTCTCAGCCCCGTGCATTCATCCGATACGATTCAGGTAAGGTATTGTTATACGATATGCGTAGTTCATTGGGGACACAGAAGGAGCCGACAAACGCAACCGTTCGTTCGGACCAACACAGAACTGCATAATCTATAGTCTATAGCATAGAATATGTAGATTCTATACCATCGACCTGGCTGCTATTTATGACGATCCTAGAGTGCCCAGATTTTTTCTAGCGAACTTTCAAGAGTTACCTCGCATGCGCGAAGTCGTAGAGCATCTTAGGGATTTCAGGATATTCTGGATATCCTAGTATTCCCTGTCCAGGATGGTCCCGAGGTCTTCGAAGCTTCTATGGAGTCCCCAACTTGCGAAATCCTTGAAATCCCTGATACTCGATTAGACCTGTTCGATACACGAAACCTCGGAAGTCGAGGTCCATAAGACTTTGCTCAGACCCCACATGTGTCAGATTGTGCTATTAATTCCCGGTTCGAATGGTATAGCGGCGGTCTTTACTGAAAGTACACAAAAGCGGAGTGGAGCATTGTCATTGTTAGGCATTACTTGGCGGTTTAGTGGAGCAGCAGTTCGGATTGTCAGCCGAATTACCAGACTTGGTTATTGATAGAAATACACGTGCGTTAGTGAAATAATTTGCCCAGTCAAGTATATGAAAGAGCATGGTATTTAATAGCAAGTATACATAATGTAGTAGACATTACTACTTTCTTTGTCTTTTTAAGCAGGCTGTACTAAACGAATAACAAGTATAACGTTTGTATTTTTATTGCGTGGGTATTATGTTCGTTATCAAGTTGGGTGAAACTCTCGACATACTTTTCTAAAGACAGTACTCCATACAGTACAAAACTAGCACTGGAATATCTCTGTTTCTTTTTTAATATGAAAAAATATTATTAACAGATGTCTCACGGTTAATAAGCTGAAAATGTCTACGAAACTGATATTTTTCTTGGTATCTTTCCTCCGAATCATTTCTCTATAAAACGAGATAATTTTTTTTCTTCTGACTTTATTTACTTTAATTCCTAGATACTGATAATGGAAGAATCGAATTTTGTTTCAACTCGTGACTGACTCATTTACTGCACTGCAAATGGTTAAAAACATTCTTGCTAAATCGGAATAATATTTTAAAAACTAACCAATTTACTAAAGTCATTAAACTTTAAAATATTGGGCAAATCTAGCAATCGATTGAAATGATGAAAAAGATTGGAATAATGAATAAGGTTAAAAGCTGATGAAAATTTAGAGAATACTTGCCGTAGATCCCGGTAACACGGACGGCTGAAAATACCATCGAAATCTGTGCTCGACTCGCGTAGTTATCGCATTTCCATCTCGTACGTGCAAGCATTTATCCATCGAATGATTCCGCGACAATATTTCCAGCGGTCGCAGACGATTTACAACAGAAATGCAACGCGACAGAGTCGCATACTAAATTTCAGCCGCATTAAATACCGCGGCGCCGAATGCATGCCGCAGCACCCGCGACATTTATTTCGCGTCGCGCAATCCAATTTGCATCTGTTTCTCTTTACGCGTATCCACTTTTCGCGAACCATTCGAAACGCGCGAATCGGATTTCCGCGGCGGGGGTGGGGGGGGGGCGACGCCGAGTCCGGCACCGAACTTTCCAACAAACTCAATTGGGATTTCGTGTATCGTATCCTGGTCGATTAAAGACATGCTTATTATTCGAACGAAGTAATCGAGCTTTCCACGCACGGTTAAAATCCGGACGGCGTGCCGGTGCACGCCTTTCGCCTTTCGGAGTCGCAGCTTAGAAAATTTGCATAACGATATACAGACGTAATTGGAGCCTCTCTAATGCTGTTGTAGGTCAGATGAGCCAATTACTGTGCCTCGTTAGCGGACTCCTGGCGTTCCCACTGCTAAAAACAAATCCAGCAATTTAATGAACAGTTTTGAAGAACTCAAAGGTACAGAGTTTCTCAATAGAGATAACTGTATCAACAAAATTTCCTGTTTACGTTTCTTCTTCTCGAAAATACGATTTGATGATGATTCAGAGATGATTAAAATTTTCAGGTTATGTAGGTTATTTGAACAAATAATCACTGTTTTGTTCTCCGGTAATTTTAATTCGTTTCACCAACACAATTCGTTCACTATTTTCTCGAGTTTTGCTGAAAAATTCACGAAATCGATATAAAAAAGTTCAAACAAATTTTATAGTATTAGAAGAAATTAATTTGAATTTAAGTAGAAATGTTTGGTATATCTTTTTCGATTATGTTATTTATGCTTGAAAATATACAAAAGACGCAGTAATTGGCTAGCTCACAGTAATTGGCGCCAGTGTCCTACACGTTCAATTAGCGAGGCCCCCCTCGGCCTCGCAGTTGGACGAGTCGCAAGTGGCCCTCGGGAACCCGTGAGGTCGCCGAAATATTGCCGTAGATCGGACGAAAAAATCGCGCGGCACCTAAAACCGGGAGATATATGTCCACGGATAATATGTGATCATTGCTTTTGCACCCATACTCCTTAGCCCTCCCGCGTTTTACGAGTGGAATTCTTCTTCCGCTCGGCCCCTTTTCCGAGTCCTTGGGGCTGTTCCTCCTAGATCAGCAGTTATCGTTCGTCCGCGCTAAATAAGGCGAACGCTGTGTCGCCGATGAATCGATCAACTCGGTGATCTATGTATCCTTTTTCTTGTGGCTACCGAAATTTCAGTTTTTTAGGCGTGCATTTGACGCGACATCGGCGTTGGAGTCGCCTCTTTGTCGCGCAAACTGTTGCGCGATTGCGTGTCCCTCGGCGACGAAAAGCGCGGTCGCAGCTGCGATAATTATGAACGAATATGTCGGAAATTTGACGTCGAAGTTTCGCGACACCGCGAGTCAAACCTGAGAATTTTGCGCCCGATTGTTTGAGCCATTAAGCTTACGGCCAAGTGGCGTGCCTTACCCGAAGGATGTAATGTACCATTTGCCTTCAGATTCCGGCAAGCGTGTAACATAATATTCCTTGGAAATTGCACCAGCGAACTTGAATTTTTCACGCGTTTAACGCGCCAACCGCTCTCCAAATTGATGTCGGAGTAGTTAGTTCAAATTGAATCAGAAGTTTCAACACTCTTCCGCAGCGCCGGGAAAGAGGGTATTGATAATTCCCGTTAATCGAAGATTGAACATCATCGATCATACTTTCACTGTACTTTGGTCTGTGTATACCTATTTTTACCACGTCACTTTTCTAATCGTTCTAGGGAAAGTTGAGAAGCCGGCTGAGGAAAAGTGATTTAACTTAGAAAATTGTTTCGGATAGAAATTTTAAAAAGTGTCCTCTGACCCATTTCGTAGAAATAATGTTAAACGGAAATTTTGAGAGGTGTCTTCTCTCCCCTTTCGTAAAGATACTATTAAATTAACGTTGTATAAAGTGTCGTTTCACCCATTCCGTAGAAATAATGCTAAACGAAAATTTGATGAAGTGTCGTCTTTAACCCCTTATGTAGAAATATTGTTAAATTAAAATCTCATTTTGACCCCTCTCTCGACTCCTTTCTCAGAAATTAGGCGAAACGAAAACTTTGAAAGATATTTTTGACGCTTCTGTAAAAACATAAATTAAAATTCAGATTTTTAAATGTGCTTTGGCGGCGGTCATAGTGTGTGTGCTTGGGTGAGAAAAGGAGAGGGGAGGCGTTTCGTCCGGAGCCCGCTAGAGGATTCATCAGTAAGGCTATCCTAGCGGGCCCTTGCCTTACACGTGGTAGTAGGACGAAGTCTCTGTATATATAGGGATCGAGGCGGATCGGTTACTAGCGGGAAGAGGAGCCCTCTGCTGGCGGGTCTGGAGGTAGCCGCCACAGTGCTTTTCACTATTTTGGTAAAAAGTAGAGTTAATCGAATTGTTCGATTTATTTGCGTTTTCATAAATTCATATTCTTATATAATGACACGCGAATACAATCTCGCAAATAAGTGAGCTTTAGGGATTGCATGAAATCAAGACTGTAATATCGCGTTCGAAAATTTATTAATATTACGTTTCGCTGGTAGTACGACGTGTTTCCCCGAGGTGCCCTTTCGTTCTACTTTATTTCGCACTTCTAGCGCTTCCTGCCGCTTGGGCTTTATCTGGTTCCCTTGTCCTTGTTGTTCGGAAACGAACAGAATCAGGAAAAGTTTCCGCACAGTCTTTTAAGACTTTTAGGACTTCAATATTGTCTCCGAAGTGGCTTATTACTCCTGCGAATAATATCCGTGGTACTGGAAACAGAATTTGCTCCGGCTCTATTTGCTGTTGCGAGGAATTCCTCGAAACTGGAATCAATTCAGAAACACATTGAATATCTGAAGCTTATATTATTATATAAGCTTCGGATATTATAATATCCGATATAATATAATCATTTATATAATAAAATTTAAATTTATATATATTATATAATAATATAAAGCTTATATTATAATATAATATTATATTATTAGAATTTACATGATGCCGTTAAGTCAATCAATTTTTGTGCACTGCAAAAATCAATCGATGGAACAATGCGGTGGTTATAAAAACTGTTGCTCTAATTTCACCGGTAATTACAAACATTTCATTTGCTAAAATAATGCAATTAATTGTTGAACAAACGAACGAAATATTTGTTGTTGGCATTTTTATACTTGTAATTTCATAACGTTAATATTAAACGTCGTCTGTGAAATTCTGTGCTGCATATAGTATTGCAAATGGTTCAAACAAATAATTCTTCCTAAAACGCGTGTATTTATATTCAAATGACATCTCTTACATGGAAATATTTCATATGAAATGTATTTAGACAATATATTGGGTTGGCAACTAAGTAATTGCCAATTTGTTCCATGAAATAAAAAATTTTTTTTTACTTGGAATGAAGTTTAATCTGTAATGTATTTTCCATTTTGTTCGCTGACTTTTTGCCATCTCTATGACAATTTGAAAATTCCACGCTTTCCGGCTAAAAACTGAGTTAAGTGAAATTTTACACCGTCATCATCATTAAAAGTTTTACCACGAAGGGAGTTATTCAGGGATCGAAATAAGTGGTAATCCGATAGCGTGAGATCAGGGCTATATGGTGGGTGCAACATCAATTCCCAACCAATATCCATCAATTTTGGCCGAGTGGACAAAGACGTGTGCGGCCTAGCATTGTCCTGCTGAAAAATGACACCTTTACGATTGACCAATTCTAGTCGCTTTTCCTTGACCGCTGCATTCAATTTGTCGAGTTGCTAACATTCACGGATAATAAAAAATAACATAATAATAATAATAATGATTTTATAATATAACATTTACGGATATCATAAAAATGGGAGTGAGAGATATCTATAACTGAAATCGGCAATTATTTAGTTGCCAACCCAATAGAATAAAAGATATTGGTTCTATTGTACATTTATGCTATCTTACTCCACAATTATTCGAACCGACAAGCCAAATTTGAGAACACCGTCGAAATTAGTGTTCATTTGGTATTCGCGCGACGACTGCGATTATATGTTTACGACGGCGAAAAAAAAATGGAAAATAAAAGGATTCTAAAAGTTTTCAAATGTTCCGAGTTATACCAGGAACAGAGCGAACTCCACTTATTAGCGGACGTAACCTATCTGTTCGTCCCTGGGATGAGTTACTTTTCCTCTTTCGGACTCTTTTTCAGTTCTCTTCCTACATCTATCCGTTCTGCTTAAACTTTCCGGGCAAGTCCTCAGGGGTTTCGAGCACTTTCCAGCGCTGACTGAACCTCGTGTTATTGTCATATGGATGTAATTCTTTCTTGCTGCGCGAAGTCGACGTGAACTCGATCATGTACGAATAGATTCTGCTGGACCCTTTTCATTCGTGATTTACGCGGTACCCATTCCGGTGCTCGTACATCAGTTTCTCCCTCGATCATTTCACTTTTGCAACGTCCTGTACACTAGCGAGGATCAGTCAATAATTAAGTTAACCTAAAAAATATGGGCAATTTGGGAAGAGATACGCTTAATCGAGCCTCGCGGATCATTTTTATAGCTGCCTGTTGTCGACGATTATGAAAACGATATGTAATCATATGATACATAATTCACCGGAAAGAATGGATCTCATGAAATCCCCCTTATCAGAAGCTCCGCCCGGTTAATTTGAACTTGACATGGTTAATCCTAAACGTGCGGACTGCACGTGGCAGCCCGTATTTTACGGTTCCGCGCGATTTCCGCCATAACTAATTAAACGTCGTATTAGGCTCCGACTTTCTGCCAGTTTCTTTCGACATTAAACACCTTTTCTCATTTATTACTGACTAAAATTTCACGAAATTAAAGTATTTCATTTCATTAAATTACGAATTGCCAAGCAAACTTGTATCTCGTGAATCGCATTTCCAATATTATTACGTTTCGCGGGTATTAATAAAATTAGGAAATTATGACGGATTAGCGTGAAAATCAATTTTCAAATCTGATAATTCAATCATTTTCGATCGCCCATATGTAGACGACGCGGCTGTCAAAGTGTTAAAGTACAAAAAAGAATTTTTAAGAGAAAAATTTACAAAAGATATTTAACTTATCAATTAATTCGTTCGATAAATAAGAGCAAAGTTTGTAATTTACTAATATAAGAAGGGTATACTATTTCCCTTTGTTTTACTGTTCTTCCTTTCACATGTATGTGTAATATTTAATTAATCCTTGATTGCAATTGATCCTTGTTTCCAATGTATCATTGTTTATACTTTCTAGTGAGTTTGTTAGTTAACTATTGCTGCTCGTAACTGTACAAGTTGTACGTTAACCTACACCTAAATGAACTAGTGACGTCACGCAGAAGCGTTCTTTCATTCCGGGTCGTTCCTTTTGTTTTCAAGAACACGAATCGAGCGAGCCCAGCACGCTCTAAATTACGCTAAAACCACACACAGCGTATCTCTTGACTGACTTTCTCAGCTACTTGGTCCCGGCAAACAGTTTTTGTTGGAGGCGGTGGCGGGATCACGTTCAGTTCGCCGAAGATACCGTAAAATTTACAATCAAGATGTTCACCCGAGGAAACGAATATCGAAAGGGATTTGCATTTGAAAGTGTGTATTCTGATACCGAAATTAGGCTGTTCATAGTTCGTACATCAAAGTTCAGCCGGCGAAGTTTCCATCTCGTCTCGGAACTCCCCATCGCGTGCGCGCGGGAACAGATTTACGTTCCGAAATTTCGCGGAAACTGCAACCGTCAGCGAAAGTTCGACGGCTCCGGTCCTCGAAACGTGACCAAATAAAAGTCTGTGTGTTTGACGAACGCGGGGATCCCGGAATTCGCGTTAACGCTTTTCATTAAAAATCGACGTCAACCTGGCAACGGTTTATGATCACTTGCGAAACGGTATATCTCGCCGCGGTTGCAGATCCGGAAAGTCATTACAACTTGACACACTTTTACAATGTTTTTTACGAGTGCTACATTAGAGCCTACACGTCACGTGTATCCTGTCTTACAAACGACGACTGTTCATATAGGGTGTCTCGTGAAAACGAAGCGAGAATACTGTCTATGGGATCGATGACCGAGAACCATGTTAGTTCGGAAATTATTCACACTAAATAGAGCACTCGAAGTGACTGACCTGCGTTATTTAAAAAAATGACATTACTGCATTTATTTAAACTTACTAAAGAAAATGTAGTTAATTATTTTCTGCGAAAGTAAAATAGATTTTCTACGTTTTTAAAAGGAAAAGTGAGAAACCGATTATTATTACTATGATCAGGGTTTGATAGATTTAGTGTTAAAACGTGATTTCAGAGATCAAGCTAAGATGGTGAGTGTCTGTTTTTATTATTGTTGATGCCACAGATCCACACTTATATTTTAGTACGTTACTTGTGTATATAATTATTATTAATAGTTCACCATGATATAAAGCAGGCAAAGAACAATAAAGTAAATTATTCTTGAACTTGTACAATTTAGAAGAATTTCACATTACAAATTGATGAATTAGTAAACGCAATATTAAAATATTGCAAAATTAAAATATTGCAATAAAATGAAACGCTTGAGCCACCTTGTACTGCTCATCTCTGACAAACCTCTGGAAAAACATTCGATGAAACAAACCGTGCATTTGCAAAATTAATTATCAACGTATCGGTTGCAGAAAATATTTTTATTAGCGCTAAAAGCCGGTTCAACAATAACAGCTCCGCTCGCACAAATATATTAAACGTATTGACAACGGTTCCGCGAATGTGGGCCGGGTAAATACCATAATGAACAATATATACGAGAACAGTAGCGAACCAACGTGGAGAAATAAGTGGAAAATTCTGAATAGAATTTTTCCCAGAATCCCTTCATATTGCTCAATTGAATACGGATTTTAACTAGGCCTGCGAGTCGTTCTATACGATTTCATTTGCAGCTTTGCACGAAAATGACAAATTACATTTTATACCCATTGTCGCTTGACAAATTTCTGTTTTCGCGCTCTGCGATTTATCTCTGTTATTTCCTGATGTGGAAAAAATGTACGAAAATAGTTGTTGGTGCAAATTTTTGGGAAAATTTAGACAATTTTCAATTTCGTAGTTCCCTTGGAATTATTTCGAATTTTCTGCGCGGAGTTATTTTTAAGGCTGCTTTTTTAAACAGCTTTAATAATACGATGGTAAAAGGCAATCGGTATTATTAAAAAACACGAGAAAATAACATTGTAGTTTCGTCATTATTTTGCATCTAGAGATTCATATTTCCTAGTTTCGAGTTTCCAGTTCTTGTATAGTGGTGCACAAAATTCGAGCGAACAGAGGGTTTACAGAAATACGCGAAATCTTAATGAACTAATAGCAAATGAAGATATGGTGATAATTTATTGCGTGCATTTAACGGCGTCTTTCGCCAATATTTTTTTCTATTTATTTAATGGCGCTTCGTTCAATTAAGCTCACATGTATTAACCATTTATAATCGAATTGTTCGGATAGTTGTAAGCGAATAACGGCTCGGTTTGCATATCAAACAAAGTAGCAATATGCTCGATCCAGTATAATCGTTGATCTCCGGTAAAAAAATTGTCGTCGGGTCAATTATCTCGCGTGATGTTGGCGAGATCAATTGCTCGTTTCATCGGTTGCGCCCGTTTGCGGAATAACGATTTATCGGCGGATTGCGCACCGGGTGACGTTTATCAGGATAATAATTAATCGAAGGATGGCGTAAATGAATAATGGACTTCCGAAACCGTTGGCATTAAAGTGACACCGTCCGGACGTTCGCTATTCTTGGAATCTCCGCAACGCGTAAATTGTAGGAATGACCGCCTCTATCTGTTAGTGTTTCAGAAGTCAGACGCAACAATCGAAACGATAAACCAAAAAATTTTGCTTTCTCGTGTCTACGATAATCGCTCTTGGAAGCTGTAGAGTCGAATACGGAGATTTCGTAAAATCTTGCATATAATTTTTGGTCGGATTAGTATACTCAGTAAGTATAGCGTTGTGTAATTGAAAATGGAAACATTACAACTACAAAAACAACTAAACATAAGAATCTAATTAGTTTCGAAGATAATTTTCGAGACGCCGCACATTCCAGAGGGTTGTTTCAACCCTCTCGAATTCAAGTATCACTTAACTTTCCTGCTATATTTGCTTTTAACAACAGAAACCTGGACGGAGTACATGAGAATTGAAGGTATGCAGTTGGGCGAAATCCCTGGTGGGGAAAATGAAGCGGGATAAAGCATACATTCAATATTACAAAGTTCCGGGGTAACATTCCTGCGGCACGGAGGAAACACCATGGTTAAACAAATCGGAAGTCGTGGGCAACACAACGTTTCCCATTGAAAACTGGAGCAAAATTCAAGGGAGAATTTTAAGGGACGTGTCACTCACAGTGTCGCTAAGGTAAGGACCACTCAGGCAAAAGTAAACGAGCAGAAAACAACAGATTTCTTTAAAAAGCAGAGAGCAAAGAAATAAACGTGCAGCAGGAAGAACATAAGGTAAAGACACTTTGCATCAGAGAAAATAGTATCGTGCAACATTTCCGTCGTCGTCGTCTGTGCCGTCGGGGCTCTGTAAAAGCCATTTACGTTCAACTTGGACGGGTAGATGTACATGCGTAGAGGAGAAGATAGAGATACAAGGGTAGAGGTAGATGTAGAGGTACATGCAAAGAGGTAGAGGTAGAGGCGTAGTGGTAGAGTACATGAACCTCTATCTCTACCTGTACGCATGTACCTCTACCTGTACGCATGTACCTCTACCGACGCATGTACCTCTAACTCTACCCCGACGCACGTACCTCTACCTCTACACCTATACCTCTACCTCCATCTCTATCTCTACCCTTGCGCCTGGTACCTCTACCTCTACTCTACGTATGTGCGTCTACCACTACCTCTACCTCTACCTCGAGCTCTGTGCATGTACCTCTACTTCTACCTCTACGCATGTAACTCTACCACTACCTCTACACATGTACCTCTTACTCTACCCCGACGCATGTACCCCTAACTCTAACCCGACGCACGTACCACTATCTCTACGCAAGTACCTCTACCTCTACCTCTACGCATGTACATCTAACTCTACCCCTACGTATGTACCTCTACCTCTATGCATGTACCTGTACCTCTACTTCTACGCCTGTACCACTACCTATACATCTACCTCTACCCTTGCGCCCGGTACCTCTACCTCTACCTCTACGTCTGTACGTTTACCTCTACCTCTACCTCTAGCTCTACCTCTACCTCTACGTCTATCTCTACTCTACCTCTACCGCTACGGCTGTACCTCTACCTCTACCACTACCTCTATGCCTATACCTCTACCTATACACCTGTACAACTACCTCTACTTCTACGCCTGTACCTCTAACTCTACTTCTACGCATGTACCTCTAACTCTAAACCGACGCATGTACCTCTACCTCTACGCATGTACCTCAAACGCTACCTCTACGCATGTACCTCTACCTCTACCGCTACGTATGTGCCTCTATCTCTATCTCTACCTCCACCTGTTACCTCCATCCACCTTACCAACCTCCACCTTTACGTTGTTTCACTTCGTTTCGCATTCATCATTTACGTTATTTTACGTGTTTTACTTTGCTTTACGTTATTTCGCCTTGTCTCACGTTGTTATTTATTACAGTTTTATGTTCTTCTGCGTTCTTATGCTTTGTTTTTAGGTTGTATATATATTGTTTTACGTTGCTGTACGTTGCGTCAAGTTGTTTTTTTTGTTTCGCATTGATGATTTACATTATTTTACTTTGATTTTATATTGGTTTACGTTGCTTTACCTTGCTATACGTTGTTTTAAGTTGTCTCACGTTGTTTTTTAAATAGTATTACGTTGTTCTACGTTGTTATACATTGTTTTTACGTCGACTTATACTGTTTTACATTGGTTTATGTTGTGTTACGTTCTTTTACTTTGTTTCGCATTCATGATTTACGTTGTTTTACAATGATTTACGTTGTTTTCTTTGTTTGGCGTTGTTTTTAAAAGAGTATAGCTTTGGTTTACGTTGTTATACATTGTGTTTCGTTGTTTTATTTTGTTTTACATAGCTTCACGTTGTGTTACGTTGTTTTGCTTTGTTTCGCATATATGGTTTATGTTTTTTCTCGGTATTTTACCATGTCTCTCTTTGTTTCGCTATGTTAACAAACGTTGTTTTACGTTGATTGACATTGTTTTTACGTTGTTTTACTTTGTTTTGCCTTGCTTTTCGTTGTTTTACGTTGTCTCACGTTGTTGTTTAAAACAGTATTACGTTGTTCTACGTTGTTATACATTGTTTTTACGTTCTTTTATACTGTTTTACATTGGTTTATGTTGTGTTTCGTACTTTTACTTTGTTTCGCATTCATGATTTACGTTGTTTTACGATGATTTACGTTGTTTTCTTTGTTTGGCGTTGTTTTTAAAACCATAGTGTTGTGTTTTACGTTGTTATACATTGCTTTTACGTTGTTCTATGTTTTACGTTATTTTACGTTGTTATACATTGTTTTTACGTTGTTTTACGTTTTTTTACATTATTTTACGTTGTTTTACTTTTTTTTATCGTTGTTTTACGTTATTTTACCTTTCTTTACGTTGTTTTACGTTGTCTCACGTTGTTGTTTAAAACAGTATTACGTAGGTCTACGTTGCTACAGTATGCTTTTACGACGTTTAATTATTTTTACATTATCTAACGTTGCTTTACTTTACTTCTACGTTGTTTTACGTTGTTTTACGTTGTTTTACGTTGTTTTACCTTGCTTTACGTTGTTTTACGTTGTCTCAAGATGTTGTTTAAAACAGTATTACGTTGTTCTATCATTGCTTTACGTTGTTTTATTTTGTTTTACATAGCTTTACGTTGTGTGACGTTGTTTTACTTTGTTTCGCATATATGATTTATGTTTTTCACGTCGTTTTACCTTGTTTTTCTTTGTTTCGCGTTAATGATTATCGTTTTCTACATTGTTTTGCTTGTTTTTCTTTGTTTCGCTATAATGATTAACGTTGTTTTACTTTGTTTTTACGTTGTAGTACATTATTTTACCTTCCTTTACGTTTATTTACGCTTTCTCACGTTGTTGATTAAACAACCTCGATTATTACGTAAAACAAGCTAAAACAACATAAAAACGTCGTAAAAACAAAATAAAACAACGTAAAACAACATAAATTATCAATGCAAAACAAAGAAAAACTTAGTAAAACAACGTAGAGCAATGTAAAACAATATAAAACAACGTAACAACAATGTATAACAACGTAGAACAACGTAATACGGTTTTAAACAACTACGTGAGACAACGGGAAACAACGTAAATCAAGGTAAAACAACACAAAACAACGTAAAAACAAAGTAATGCAACGTACAACAACGTAATGCGAAACATACGATTAAGAAACAACCCACGCGATCAAACGATCTAGTTTCAAATCTATGCGAATTAGAATATTTATCTACAAATTTACGCAGAACACGTGATTTAGCTACAAATCAATGCGAAATATATGATGTAGCTTCAAATGCATACCAGACAAACGAATTTAACTTCAAATTGATGCGAAACACGTGATTTAGATTCAAATTCATGCAAAACACATGATTTAGCTTCAAATTCATGCGAAACCTGAAGATTTATCTTCAAATCTATGGAAAGAAACGATTAAGCTACAAATCCATGCGAAATAAACGATTTATCTACAAATCCATACGGACCAAACGATTAGCTTCAAATGCATGCGAAATAGAAGATTTATCTTCAAATTCATCCGAATAAACGATTTAGCTTCAAATGCATACAATATAAATGATATAGGTTCAAATCCATGCGAAACAAACGATCTAGGGTCAAATCTATGCGACATAGATATCTTCGCTTCAAACTCAGGCGACATACACGATTTAGCTTCAAATCTATGCAAAATAGAAAATTTTGCTTCAAATCTATGCGAAATAAAAGATTTCTCTTCAAATTGATGCGACACAAACGATTTAGTTTCAAATTCATGCGGAACATACGATTTAGCTACAAATCCATGCGAAATAGAAGATTTAGCTTCCAATCCATGCGAATCAAAAGATTAAGATTCAATTCCACGCAAAACACACGATATAGTTTCAAATTCATGCGAAACATACGATTTAGCTTCAAATCCATGCGAAACACATGATATAGCTTAAAATCCATGCGAAATACATGATGTAGCTTCAAATGCATACCAAACAAACGGTTTAACTTCAAATTGATACGAAACACGTGATTTAGATTCACATTTAAGCGAAACACATGATTTCTCTTCAAATTCATGCAAAACACATGATTTAGCTCAAAATCCATGCCAAATGGAAGGTTTAGATTCAAATCCATGCGAAATAGACGATTTAGCTGCAAATCCAAGCGAAACAAACGATCTACCTTCAAATCTTTGCGAAATAGATGACTTGGCTTCAAATTCATGCGACACAAACGATTTAGTTTCAAATTCATGCGGAATACATGATTAGCTTCAAACCCATGCGAAATAGAAGATTTATCTTCAAATTCATGAGAAATAAACGATTTAGCTTCAAATGCATACGCGATACAAACGATATAGGTTCAAATCCATCCGAAACAAACGATTTATCTTCAAATCTATGCGAAATACATGATTTAGCTTCACATCCATGCGAAATAGAATATTTAGTTTCAAATCTATGCGACACAAATGATTAAGCTACAAATCCATGCGAAACAAACGATCTAGCTTCAAATCTACGAGAAATAGAAGTTTGGCGGCGGTTCAAAGTGTCGTTGTCGTGGAAAGGAGAGGGGACACGTTTCGTCCGGGGCCCGCTAGAGGACTCATCAGTAAGGCTATCCTAGCGGGCCCTTGCCTTAGACGTAGGGGTAGGACGAAGTCTCTGTTTATATATAGGGATCGAGGCTGATCGGCTACCAGCGGGAAGAGGAGCCCTCTACTGGCGGGTCTGGAGGTAGCCGCCACAGAAGACTTGGTTTCAAATTCATGCGAAACAAACGATTTAAATTCAAATTCATTTGGAACACATGATTTAGCTTAAAATCCATGCGAAGTACATGATGTAGCTTCAAATGCATACCAAACAAACGATTTAACTTCAAATTGATACGAAACACGTGATTTAGATTCAAATTTGAACGAAACACATGTATGTCAAAACGACCCCGGTTGCAATTAACTCTTTGAACGCTGCATTTATATACTTTTGAAAGACGGCTGGCGAATTACATAACCCAAACGGAACCTTTAAAAATTCATAATGACCGGTGGGAGTTACGGGGGCGGTATATTTTCTGCTATTCTCATTAATGGGAACATAAAAAGATCCATTTCTGAGATCCAACGTACTAAATACTTTCGCGCCTTCTAATAAATCCTATTGATCCTCTATCAAAGGTAGGGGATATCTATCTTTTACCATTTTTTTTATTAAGCTGTGTGTAGCCAATACAAATTCTAGTTGTGCCATCCTTCTTCTTTACTAGTACAATTGGACTTGCGTAATCTGAACAAGACTCTCGAATTATTTCATCTTTCAACCATGACGTTATTTGTTTATCAACTTCAGATTTATCCCCGGGAGACAATCTTCGCGGTCTCTCGTACACTGGGATCTCGTCTTGCAGTATCAAGCTCATTTTAATCCCTACTTCTTTCGTTTTAGATGGTTTATAACTTGCAACACAATCTTCTATAAGTTTTCTATGTTCAGGAACCGCAATGTGTGATAAATTTACATTGTCAACTATAGCCTCGACATTGACATTAAATATTTCCGGCAAATCTATTTTTTTAATAAAAATTTCTCCTCCTTTCGTACTTAGTTCTACGGAATCTAAAAATTCTGTACCGATTATTAAACTATGGGACGACAAGGTATTGGGTAGAACGTGTATATTTATTCGATATGTTATCTGATCTATTGCAATAGTTGTTGAAAATTCCCCTAATGTGTGGTTGCTCTCTGCTCCGACACCACAATATTGCAAAATCTTATTATTCAATCTAGGAGCACCAATTTTAACATAATAATCCGCTCGCATCAAATTCAGTTCGCTTCCAGAATCTATTAACGCTGTCAACTTACAATTTCCAACTTGCACCTCTTTAACTCGCTTCTTTCTCGACGCTTCAGACACACTTGTGTCCTCTTTCTTTCGTCGGGCAGTTTGCAGCCGTATGGTATCGGTTTCCACACAAAAAACATCGCCGTAATTCTTGCCGTGCCACTTGCTGTGATTCACCTTGTGACGATGTTCCATGGACGGTCGTCTTCTTCTTCTCCTCAGGTCGCCTGTTTTTCGTTCTTGATTTTTCCTTCATGCCTTCGTAAATTTCGAATGTTTCTTTCAACTCACGTATATTTCTAGCACCGTACAATATCGTTTTGTTTGTTTCGAAATCCTGAACTCCGTCAATAATATACTTAATAACTGTTGATACTTCCATGTCCGCTTGCTTCGCAATCTCCAACATTTGATAAATGTATTCTTGATACGACTCGTCCGATCTTTTAATTTTACGTGACAACTCTGTATGTATTTTGTACCTATCTGCAGTTTTAGCAAATTCAGATTCCAATGCTCGCTTCATCTCGATCCATTTGCGACAACATTTTTCATAGTCGACGAACAATCTCGCCGATGCACGCAATAACCGCTTCGCATAAATAACTTTTTGTACTTCACTCCATTCACATAGCTCTAGCAAACTCTTCGCTAAATATACGCATGGACTCCTCAACATCCCTGAATGTTAACGCCTGCATCCGTCGCACGCATCGTCTCACATCGCTTCCTTCTTCTCCGTCTTCACTGCCATCAATATCATCTTCCTCTTCGGCATGTTCGATTTGCAACATTATGGCTGCTTTAAGCCGATCTTGTAGTTGCTTTTTATTTCCCGACGTCCTCAGCTTGCGGCTCTTCAATTCTTCCTTTAAACCGGTTAACTTCATTGTTAGAATTTCCTCTAATTTGTCAGCAGATAGGCTTGCTTGTGATACTTCGACAACGGTATCGTTTCCTTCAGACATCTTAAAAGGCTTTTCAATGCACAACACAACAACTAAAGTTCAACTCTCAACTCCTACAGTCACAATATCATTGTTATCATTCAACGCTACCTTTTCCTCAAATCCCGGCTGAGCCCTCAAAATTATGTAGAAATTGTCTAATATTTAAACAATATAGAATCTGTATCGATTAGGAAAGGACAAAACGTGGTGAAGACAGAAAATATCGCGTACCGTACCTTCAACTAGGATTACAACTACTTCACTTAATTTTACAACTTGCAACACTCCTCACTCGACGACTCTCGTACACTCTCTGTCCACTCCAAACACGCTCCTCCGACACAATGCCTGCCTTTTCTAAAAACGTGCCAATCGCATCAGCCGGCTCTCCGTCGCCAAGGGATTTTTTTCATCTGACCCGGCCTTCACCAAAGTTTCTCTTCTATTGCCTACCATAAATACAAAGACTTAAAACTACGGTCTCCTATGCCTAACACTCCTCCTCGTCCTAAACGTACCCACTAAATTACGATACTACAATAGTATAGAATTGTATAAAATAGTACAGAATTCGTTAAAAATCATTAAAATATCTTACAGTATATATCATCATTTACCCGCCGGAGCGGGAGGCGGTCGAGTGCTTCGAGCTCCAGGCCCGGGGATTAGCGCTCGCCAGATGGCATGCGGAGCTTTGCTCCCATGCCGGCGAGCGCGTCCCCGGGGCTCTCCTGCCGCACTTCACCTCGTGGCGGGAGAGGCGGTTTGGCAGGCTCTCCTACCGTGCGACGCAGGTGTTCACCGCGCATGGCTGCTTCGGTGTTTACCTGTGTCGCATCGGTCGGGAAGCGACGACGGTGTGCCACCACTGTGGCGCGGAGGAGGACTCGGCGCAGCATACACTGGAGGTATGCCGCGCCTTTTCAGTGCTGCGCCGAGTCCTAAGAAGGGAAGTTGGTCGCGACCTCGCTCTCTCGAGCTTAGTTGGGGCCATGCTGGAGAGCCCGACAAAATGGGCGGCAGCCATAGCCTTCTGCGAACAGGTAATGTTGCAGAAGGAGGCTGCCGAGCGGGGGGTGCGGTCGTGTGCGCCCACGCCTAGAGCCCCCCCCCCCGAGCAGCTGAGAATAGGCGGGCGGCGGGTGTACCAGATCTCTGGTTTAATTGCCCGCCGCCCGCCAACCGAGGATGTCCTTTTAGAAGTGGGGGCGACGAGAAGTCGTCGCCCCCGACGGCCGCCGGTGCGGCCGTCATGACGAGGCGATGTGGGGTGCGGTCCCCCGCTCCGCCGAATCAAGATGATTCATGGGGGGAGGATCAATCTCCCCCCGGGACGCGGCCAGCCACCGCTCCATCCTCGTGGCCGGCCAGGCGAGGGGGAGCCGCGGTCGTGTTCTTGAGAGTTCCCGTGGCTCCCCCGTTAATCGCCAGCGCCCTAGGCCGCCGTGGGGGTTTTAGCGGGTCGAACCCCGCACTACTCCCGCCCCGCCCTTCGGGCGGGACGGGGGTGTCTGACCAGCAGATTTCCCCCACGATAAATAAAAAAAAAAAAAGTATATATCATCATTTTCTTCATTTGTTTTGACAATTATTCAAAACTATTTTCTACATTTATTTTGTAAATTGTGCAAAATTATTTTCTCCATTTTTTTCGACAATTGTAGAAAACTATTTTCGTCATTTATTTTAGAAATTATGTACAGAAATGTTCTCCATCTATTTGGGAACTTATTTACAGGTATATTCGAAAACAAGTTTCGAATGCTTTAAAAACTTAATTGCCTGATGAAAATTTGTTTTATGAAATTTTATACTTGATTGAAACCGGAGAAAGATTGGACACGTTTGTTTCATTGGAAGATTGATAGCGTCGACAGCACGGGAAAAGCGCAAGCATCAAGCTGTAACGGTTGCATAATTACCGTTACGTCAAATAATTATTTTAATGAGCTGAAGTGTAGCAAATTAGTTTCAAACACGTTTCGAGCGCACCGGCGCCTCTGTTACTACCCTCCTCCGTCCGTGTGTCCGCAATAACGAAATTTTCTCGAGGCTTATAAATGCTGTGTACTTGCTGCAGAATAAAAGCCTAATTAATTACCATCCACTGGAATGCCGCGTGCTCTCTGTGATTTAATTCGAGTCTGAAAAACGAAGAAAATTATTTCGATAATACCTGATTGAAGGAATTCCTTTAGAAACAGCATTTAACAGACGACATCTTTTTTTAATGTATTAGAAATCTCGGTTTTCAAACTTATTTAGTAACAGGATTTTAAAAAAGTATAATAACTATCGAAGACAGAAATAATTGTTAAATATGCACCTAGAAAAATTCATCCAAATAATCTTCTAATACGTCCAGAAACTATTTCTGATTCTTCTGCAATTAAATAAAATGGAATTTGACTGAATTCGATTGATATACTGGTAATTAATGTTGAACAAATAGGTGAAGCTACTTTAAATATAAATTTCATCGAATTTCGATAATTTAAGAATTTTAGAAATAAATTTTTCTACTGATGTTATTAAATTAATAATAATTTTAATCAAAATTCTAAGTATGTAAATATAGAAAAATTGATCACAACATTTAAATGCAATATTAACATTATTATCGATATAAATAAGTAATGACCAAAACTAAGAAATTATTTATTTGATAATTTAATTAACAGTATTATAAACATGACTCCCCCGTGTCCGCTACCTTGTCGTGGTGGGGGGGCTTCGTGCCCTAATGATCCTCAAGGCTGTGCCAGCGGGGAATTTATTCCCTGGCAGGTTCTACCTAGCTGGAGTGGCTTGAGGTGAGGGGAACTTCCCGCAACACGCGGCAGAGAGAGATCCGCTGTGGACCTTGGCGAGTGCGATGGGGGAGAGGAGTCCGACCACTCGGTCTCCTCTCACCGCTCTTCGCAGAGCGCCCCTGGCTCCTCAACAGGGAGGAAGAGGGGAAGACCGCCGACTACTGGTCAGTACGTTGGCCTCTATGAGGCGAAACGTAAGCTGACGGTGGCCAACAGGGGCCTCATCGCGGCAATTTTTGACCCGGTGGCCCCGGGGCCGCAGCCCGGGAGATCGGTCGACCCGCTTCCGGACGAGGTGGAAATCGCTGCGAATCTTCGCAGCCGTCCGACGCGGGAGATAGCGGCGTCGATAATGGAGAGCCTGGCCGAAGTGGCCAAGATCTCTAATGCGACAAGGGAGTTGCGGCCAGTCACGGTGCGGATCCTGCAAGCGGCGGCCCTGAACAGCCGGGCGGGCGTTGCGGAGCTGACAATGAGGTCAGCTTCCGACGCCACCCGGCTGTTAGAAGCGGAAAACGCTCTCCTTAGGGAGCAGATGGCGGAGTTGCGGACCGAGGTGGCCCGACTCCGTCAGGCGGTGGAAACGAGGCCGGCAGCAGTCGAGATGCCTCCGCCGCCGGCCCCTGAGGGGGGGCACAGGGCCGCTGCTGAGCGCCGGCGCCCGAGGGCCCCAACGCCCTGGGCGAGGGAAGCCCTTGCCGGCGTCCGCAGCGGTGCCAGCAAATTTGCTGGCACAGATCGGCTCCCTGATCGATGCCAAGCTGGCATCGTTCAGGAGGGAGCTGATCCAGCGGGTGCAGGATCCGCGGTCGGTGCCACCCGTGCCATCCACCCCCAGCCTGTCGATAGACAGGAAAGGGGGGAAAAAGGGTGGCAATAGAGGAGGGGCTGCGGCCGCTAAGGCGGCACAGATGCAGCCCCCACAGCAGAGGGCTGCCTCTGCTGTTGCGCCGCCCTCCACCGCACCTCCAACTGAGGTGTGGTCGAAGGTTGTTGGCCGAAAGGCCAAAAAGGCGGCTGCCGCAGTTAAACCTGCGGCGGCTGCCAAGGCCTCTTCGACCGGGAGGGCGGCGAAACGGGTGGCACCGGCTGCCCCCAAGAGGGCTCCCCTGCCGCCGCGTCCGCCCCGCACGGCTGCCGTCACGATAACGGTACCGGCCGGCGGGGCTATGACGTATGCCGAGGCAATGGCCACTGCCAGGTCAAAAGTTGACCTGGCAGAGATTGGCATTGTCTCGATGAAGCCGAGGAGGGCGGTGACGGGGGCTCTAATTTTAGAGATCCCCGGCGCCGACGGGGCTGCCAAAGCCACCGCCTTTGCCACGAAAGTGGCCGAAGCGCTGGCAGGCACCGGCGTGAAGGTCGCGCGCCCGGTAAAGAAGACCGACCTTAGGGTGCGCGGCCTGGTCGATTCGACCACGCCGGCTGAGGTAGCCGCGGCAGTTGCCCGTGTGGGAGGGTGCGACGAGGGGCAGGTGAGGACCGGCGAAATCCGGTCTTCCCCCTCGGGACTTGGCACCCTTTGGGTCCAGTGCCCTACTGCGGCTGCACGCAAAGTGGCGGTTGCGGGAAGGCTTACTGTGGGCTGGACCCAGGCGACGGTCGAGGCACTCAGCGCCCGGCCCCTGCAGTGCTATCGCTGCCTTGGCCTAGGCCACACTAGGCAGCGATGCACTGCGGCCGAGGACCGGTCCGAATGCTGCTTCGGATGCGGCAGTCTGGACCACAAGGTGGCTGGCTGCACGGCGAAGCCTAACTGCCCGCTCTGTGCGGGAGCAGGCAAGCCGGCCGGCCACCGCCTCGGTAGCCGGGCGTGCCCTGCCAGCGCGAAACGCGGCAGGGGAAGCAAGGGGAGGAAAACCGCGGTGGCCAAGGCGGCGGCCACCGTGGCAACTAAGCCGAAGGCCAAAGAGGCCAAAGAGGCCCCAGACGCCACCGCTCCCGCGGCGGCGATGGATGTAGAGGCCTGCCCATAATGGGGCCCAAGGGCCCTATAATACAGGCCAACCTGAAACGCTCGGCCAGGGCACAGGACCTTCTGGTGCAATTCCTGGCCGAGCGGGGTGCCGGGTTGGCCGTAGCGGCGGAGCCATACAGGATTCCCGACTATCCACATTGGATGGGGGACCTGAGCGGCTCCGCCGTTATAATATGGGCAGGCCGGCCGGGGTCCCCGGCGTGCTCCGTTATCGAGCGCGGCCGGGGATACCTGGCCGTTGACTGGGGCGGCACCGCGGTTGTGGCGATCTACGCACCTCCAAGGTGGTCCCTCGGGGAGTTCGAGCAGTATCTGGACGGGGTGGGGAGATGCGTCTCCCGCTGCCAGCCCCGTCCGGTGCTGGTCCTGGGGGACTTCAACGCCAAGTCGCCGGCTTGGGGTTCCCCCGGGACAAACCCGAGGGGCCGGGAGGTGCTTGATTGGGCGGCGGGACTCGAGCTCCGTCTTTTAAACACGGGCTCGGTCCATACGTGCGTGCGGCACAATGGGGGGTCCATCGTTGACCTTTCATGGGCAACGCCCCCCGCCGCGCGCCGTATTACGGGGTGGAGGGTGGCGGAGGAGGTCGAGACACTATCAGACCACAGGTACATTGTTCTCGGCCTTTCCGCCGCCCCATCGACACCCCGACGTCGCCCCGCTGATGAGGGATCGCCTCAGCCGCGGTGGGCGCTAAAGCGCCTCGACCAGGACGCTCTGGTGGCGGCAGCCCACGTCGTGGCCTGGCCGGCAACACCGGGGGTCCGTGTTAGGACCACTCCTGTGGGACCTGGGATATAACGCAGTCCTGACGGCCCCCCTGCCCGACGGTGCCACTATCGTCTGCTATGCAGACGACACATTAGTGGTTGCCGTCGGGGACACCTTCGAGAGGACCATCCGACGAGCGGAGGTTGCGGTGGCAGCCGTCGTCGCGAGGATCTACGATCTGGGGCTGAAGGTGGCCCCGGAGAAGGCCGAGGCCGTCTGGTTTGGACGGCCTTGGTCTCGGCCACGGGCCAGATCGTGGATCTGGGTTGGAGAAGCCTGCGTCGAGGTGAAGTCCGAGATCAAGTATCTCGGACTGATCCTCGACAGCCACTGGAGGTTCGGAGCACATTTCGGCCGTCTCGTCCCCCGAGTTGAGAGGGCGGCGGCCGCGTTAGGCCGCCTGTTGCCCAATATCGGGGGACCGGGCGATATGGTGCGTCGCCTATACCTAGGCGTGGTGCGGTCCATGGCATTATACGGCGCCCCGATTTGGGCGCCGTCCGTGAGGGCAAACCGGCGCAACACATTGTTGTTGCGCCGGATTCAGAGGTAAATGGCCCTTCGCCTCGTAAGGGGTTACCGCACCACGTCTACCGTGGCGGCGCTTGCTCTGGCGGGAGAAATTCCCTTCGAGCTGCAGGCGGCGATGCGCGCCTATGTCTATAGGCGCATATGCATCGCTGGCCGGGCTCGGGGGGACCCGCCGGAGCAGGAGGCGGTCGAGGGCTTCGAGCTCCAGGCCCGGGGACTAGCGCTCGCCAGATGGCATGCGGAGCTTTGCTCCCATGCCTCCGAGCGCGTCCCCGGGGCTCTCCTGTCGCACTTCACCTCGTGGCGGGAGAGGCGGTTTGGCAGGCTCTCCTACCGTGCGGCGCAGGTATTCACCGGGCATGGCTGCTTCGGTGTCTACCTGTGTTGCATCGGTCGGGAAGCGACGACGGTGTGCCACCACTGTGGCGCGGAGGAGGACTCGGCGCAGCATACACTGGAGGTGTGCCCCGCCTTTTCAGTGCTGCGCCGAGTCCTAAGTAGGGAAGTTGGTCGCGACCTCGCTCTCTCCAGCTTAATTGGGGCCATGCTGGAGAGCCCGACAAAATGGGCGGCAGCCATAGCCTTCTGCGAACAGGTAATGTTGCAGAAGGAGGCTGCCGAGCGGGGTCGCCGCGAGCGGGGGGTGCGGCGTGTGCGCCCACGCCTAGAGCCCCCCCCCCCGAGCAGCTGATAATAGGCGGGCGGCGGGTGTACCAGATCATGCTGGTTTAATTACCCGCCGCCCGCCAACCGAGGATGTCCTATCAGGAGTGGGGGCGACGACAACTTGTCGTCGCCCCCGACGGCCGCCGGTGCGGCCGTCGTGACGAGGCGGTGTGGGGTGCGGTCCCCCGCACCGTCGAATCAAGATGATTTATGGGGGGAGGATTAATCTCCCCCCGGGACGCGGCCGGCCACCGCCGTTCCATCCTGGTGGCCGGCCAGGCGAGGGGGAGCCGCGGTTGTGTTCTTTGAGAGTTCCCGTGGCTCCCCCGCTACTCGCCAGCGCCCTAGGCCGCCGTGGGGGTTTTAGCGGGTCGAACCCCGCACTACCCCCGCCCCGCCCTTCGGGCGGGACGGGGGTGTCTGACCAGCAGATTTCCCCCACGTTAAACAAAAAAAAAAAAGTATTATAAACATGAATAAATACCAATTCAAGCTACGAGATCTTTTATTACTGAGGACAATAGTAACACTATTGCAGATATGGACAAATATCGATTGAAAATAGAAACTTCTGTGGCGGCTACCTCCAGACCCGCCAGCAGAGGGCTCTTCTTCCCGCTAGTAACCAAGCCGCCTCGATCCCTATATATACAGAGACTTCGTCCTACCCCCACGTCTAAGGCAAGGGCACGCTAGGATAGCCTTACTGATGAGTCCTCTAGCGGGCCCCGGACGAAACGTCTCCCCTCTCCTTTTCTCGACCAAACACACACAACGACCGTCGCCAAACTTCTTTATTAAATAATTTAATCATATCGCTAAAATGTCGCAAGTTAATAAATATTATAAATAATATCACATTATTATACATATTTTTAGCACACGTACTGCCGAATCAGCTACGACATTGTTACAAATATAAATAAGTAAAAATGAAAACTAGACAATTCTTTATTAAACAATTAAATCAAGTGTCTACAACGTTGCAAATTAATTTGCTATTCAGCTGACGAGCTAAATGAACCAATTCGTAGGAAACGCGTCAGAAGATCGTTCCCGGATCAACGATTCCAAGAAAATTAAGTTTCAAACGAAAATGTCCGATGGATGCCGCGGTCGAGCGCGGAAATTCAAAAGCTGCCGGCGATGAGAATCGAATTCAAACCACTGGCAGAGAGCAGTTTACATATTTAATGGCGTGTGATTAAAGAAACCGCGCACAGTGAAAATAAATGCGTAAAGCTTCCGGAAACTCGACGGTTCCCGTGGGATGGCGGCTGATTAGGCGAACAGCGTTGCTCGGCACTGCGTCGGAACTCTCGTACAACGTAATGGCGGTTAATATCTCTATCGATTGGAATTGAAAACGGCGAAATTTCTGATATCCGAGATCGCCGACGAGCATTTGTATAAATTCGTTATTAAAATGAAAATACTCCGGGCCGCCGTTTCGGTTTTACGTTCTCGCTCCGCCATGACCGGGAAGGTTCAAAGGATGATATTTCAGCTGCGCGAGAAATGAACTCGCGAGCTGCGGTCTCCGTTGCATTTTTTCGACCAACTGCAAAATTTTTTTTTGAAATTTTTGACGGCAAAAGTTATGTATATACACAAAAAATTGTGTAACAATATGATTATGTACAAATTATGTTTCGTTGTTAAAATATTTTATATTTTTTAAAAAGTCCGAAATGGGGATTGCGACAGGTTGCATGAATAAAAAGAAAGAAAAACATTTTTTTTTATTGTGTAAAAAATAAAAGACCGAGTAAGTAATACATAGTTACTATAAGCTCTACATTACATATTTATGTATGGTATTTAATTATAATATAAAATCCGAACCAAAAATGTCATGCTTCAAATATGATAATTTTGTCATGTTCAACTTATTATTATACGATTATAATATTGTTGCAAAGTACACAATTTCTCTCGCGTCGCGGCATTTTATTTACAATAAAGGATATTAACTATAACACAATTCGATACAATAACAATTCAGATCTTTTAGAAGTAGATGTTGAGTTGTCCTTTCAGAATCCTTGTCGTAGACAGCGAGCGGTGCCATGACGAACAACGCTGTCATTGTTTTTGCTCTTCTATATAAGCACGTTCGTTAATAGAACGATCTTCCATTTAATGGGCAAAAATGTCGGATTACGGAAGCAGGTGAAGTCGTATTTTTAAGTTAAAAAGCAAACCGGTCGCCGAAGCGCGCACAAAGTTTTTGTAATCTCGTTGTTCTTCCAGCGAGAGCGAGGGGGGGGGGGGGAGACTTAACGCCGTGTTTTCTTTCGATCTTGATCCTGATTTATCTGAACTTTGACGCTCCCATTTGTCCTTCTTTACGCCGCCAACACGCGGTTCCGGCTTCTTAAGCCGGTGGTCGCGTTTCCGGCGTTGTCGTCCACGGTTACCATGTCGTGCGATCGATCTTCATTCAGCTGCAGTTGGTCAGGGGCTTCGGTAATTAATTCGCTGAATCCGGTCGCTACTTGCTTCCATTTCAGCAGGTCAGCTGGCTGCAATGGTAGAACGATCGATCAATCCCCGGGAAAATCTATGTAATTTAGACCACGATTTGTTCTCCTTCGATTCGAGGAATCAGTCTTGCGAGCCCGTTAAATCGTGAGCGTTTCTACAACCCGACAAAGTATAATCCTCCCGGTCACGAATATTAATTAACAAGAGCCCGGACTGATCGAATTCGGCAGCGATAAATGAAAATAGAATCTGCCCGACCTACATCCGTTCATTAACTTGCCCCGGAGAGCAACGCTCTGGGCCAGATGACATCAGCGAAAGAAATAGATCTGTTTCGTACAGTTTTGGTATGAAATCCCGAGATTTCCATTCGGATTTCACCTTTGGGCAATTTTTGTCTTTGGCTCTTTAACGACAAGAGAAAATTCAGTAGGAAATTCGTTAGGAATTTTGCTAGAAAAAATAACTTGGTTGTATTTTACGTACAAATATCTAACAATTTTAATATGTTTTAGAATCTTCGGTATTAAGTACACCAGAAAATTGACTAGGAATATCACTAGAAAAAATTATTTGTTATGTTCAGATTTATGTATTTTATGTATAATTTTCCATCGATGTTTCCGTATTTTTTAAATTTTCGATATAAAGTTCTGTAGAAAAATCATGAGAAACTAACTAGGAGATATACTAAGAAATTTACTACATATGATTACTAGGTCTATTAAGATTTATGTATTTTATGTGTAAATTTCCATCAATGCTTAATCAGTTGAAAATCTTTGACGGATGATTTTTCTAGAAACTTCACTGGGAAAGTCACTAGAAAACTCGCTAGTAAATTCACTAAGAAAAATTACATTTTTATACAGATTTTTCTATGTAATTTTTATATTTAAATGTCCATTAATGTCGATATATTTTAAAATCGTAATAATACTGACGCGATAAATGTTTTTATTTAATAGTAATATCTTGAATATTAGTAATTGTATGCAAGAGAACATTTGTGTATGTTTTATGCAAATTTCAGCTGAATGCTTACACATGTTATTAGACCAACTGGACTAACTCACTAACTGGACAATTCACTAAAAGGTACCGATCGAAAAGATATAGCGATGTTTTTGGAACCTCGTGTAGCACCTAGTCTGGAGTGATTAATGGATTCAGGTTGGTTACCTCGCTAGCGGACGACGAAAATAAGAAATTCCATTAACACTTAACCTGAATCGACCAAGCAGGGCTCCTGGGTTAAAAGAACAGATTCTTATAAAAAAGAGGATCCAGTAAAAGGGTTTCTTACTGGCTTAATTTAAAATGGCCTCTAGAAAGTCATACTGATAATAATAGAAGAATCTTCTGCAGTACCAAGACTGGAGTGATTAATGATGTTATACATAACCTAAACTCATTCACTAGAAATTTAGAAATAACAAAGACATTATTTATAGAAGAAGGCTATATACAAACTAAGATTTGTACATCTCACTAGAAGGAAAAGGTCACTAGAATGTGAGTAGAATAATCCTAATTCTAACCTAAACTCATTCAATAAAAATTTAGAAATAACGAAGAAATTATTTATAGAAGAAAGTTATATACTAAAGAACTAGATACAAATTAAGGTTTGTATATCTTACTAGAAGAAAAAGGCCATTAGAAACTTAGCAGAACGTCATATCATAGTAAATATTTGGAACCCTACAGGCATGCCAAAATTAAACTATTGAAGCCCTAGGAGAAGCAGTGTAAAATTAAAGAATAACACAATCTGAAAATTTAGCTCAACCCCATCTGGGGGTAAGATAATTTCGAAGCAACGTGTAACCTCCGTGGCCGTATTTCTGGGATTCTACGTCATCTGCTAGTTAAGTGAGTCAAAACTCAAATATTAAAGCCGTAGGGGGCTATTATAATGTGCTAGAATTAGGAAATAGCCCGAACAGAGTCGGTGGTACCGCGATCCAAATATTAAATCCTTAGTGGGACTATTGTATCGCAGAATTAGAGGATTCCGCAAGTGCAGAATTTACATGAAAAGGAAGATGATATAAAGCAATCTTTAACCTTTATGGTTATATTTCTGGGATTCTACCTCGTTCGCTGGTCAGGTACCATACCCCAAATGTTAAGCCCTTGGGGAGACCATTATATCATAGAAGTAGAGTATTCCACAAGTGCAGAATTTATACTAAAAGGAAGATAATTTAAAGCAACCTTTAACCTTTACGGTTATATTTCTGGGATTCTAGATCGTTTGTGCTAGAGAGGGCTATTAAACCTGAAATATTAAATTCCCAGGGACGATATTATATCATAGAATTATTTATAGCTCAAATCGGGAGAAAATGATTTAAAGCAATCTAATCTGGATTCATAAATATAGGGAACAAAACTCTAATGTGGTAATGCAGTATCAATGGTACCAATATACGCACTGCCAAATTCTAGGATGTTAAAACCTAGAGTAATAAAATTTAGGATGACAAAGTCTATGCCCCTTAAAGCTAGTGTACCGACGCATTGAAACTAAGATCTAGGGGTGTTAAAGCTTAAGCTAGTATTCTAGAGTATTCTTTGGAAGTATATGTTTTCCTGGGGATTCACAAAAGAGAGACCCAAAATGTGGGATGTCACCTCATCTAAGGCCCCTAAATCTGGGATGCTACCATCTAGGGTCCCTATAACTGGAATGTCACTATCCAGGATCCCTAAAAATGAGATGTCACCGTCTAGGATGCTTAAAAACTGGGATGATATCGTCTAGGGTCTTTAAAACTGAGCTACCACCATCTACGGCCCCTAAATCTATGTTACTATGATGCAATGTTCAACAATCTATGTTACTATAATCTAGTGTTCCAAAATCTATGTTGCTATGATCTACTGTTCCATAATCTATGTTACTATGATCTAGTGCTCCAAAATCTATGTTGCTATAATCTAGTGTTCTGTAATCCATGTTACTATGATCTAGTATTCCAAAATCTATGTTACTATGATCCAGTGTTCCAAAATATATGTAACTATAGTCTAGTGTTCTGTAATCCATGTTACTATGATCAAGTATTCCAAAATCTATGTTACCATGATTTAGGCTCCCTAAATCAACGTTACTGTGGTCTAGTGTCCCAGAATCTATCACACCGTGATCTGCAACATCAAAACCTGCGATTGTGAAGTCTGAGGTACCAAAATCCATCATTCTTAAACAACGTGGCGCGAAAACGATCTATTCGCGCACAGGATTAGTCCAGGATTGAAGAGTGAGACAGTCGGGGGGAATTTCGGGTTGTGTCAAAGGCAGATAGTCGGATAGGGGAACGTTTAAGCTTCGCGGTCATAGAACAGGAATGGGTGAGGTTAAGTCCCGGGGCTTACCGTTAAAGTGAAAAAGACAGAGCAGCGCTATCGGAAGCAGCGAACCGCGTAGTTCCGATCTCTCGGTCGGGGATGTCTTGGTAAATCAAGAAGCTTGCCCAGCAGCTCTCCGTGACGGCCGCCGACGTCCTGCCGTATTAAGCCCAGGGCGTCCCTCACAATCACATCGGCGGTCACCCCCGGAATGTCAGCTGGTCGATGCGAAATTACCATTTAATCACCGCTCTTACGATTCTTGGCCCCCCGCCGGTAGTTATAGTCGTGCGGGGACGGATGGCGCCGGATTTATGGTAACCATTGGCCTGCGCTGCGTGCGCTACTTTCCTAGTTGATCGTGCTAAACGCTATTGAGGTTAGGTTAGTGGAACTTATCCGTTGTCGATGGTGATGATGTTCCGAGCTAATAAGGGGAACTTTGACTTTGGAACGACTCGATATACAATTGCGACCGTTAGTGCAACATGGCGGATGGTTGGGTTATGGTGCCAATGTCTAGTTATTTTTTGGTGATTTAACTAGTAGCGTTAGTTTTTGATTGTTCTGTTTAGAACGTTTTTGTAAATGCCTGTAGAAAATTGTATTTATGCAATTGTTTCGATGTAACATTGTTCTTTGAAATTGTTATTGCTATAGAATTGTTTGAAAAGCTGTTAAAGAACGCTTTGGAGGTTAGGTGTGTGACACTTGTCCGTTCTTGATGATTTTGTAAGTCAATAAGGGAAATTTGACTTTGGAACTATTCGATATTCAGTTTTCTGACGACTGCTGACTCAATTGGGACCGTTTGTGCAACATGGCGGACAGTTAGGTTATGGTGCCAATGTCTAGTTATTTTTTGGAGATTTAATTAGTAGTGTTTCAATATGGAATTATTTTTTAACTTTGTTGTTGCTGTAGGATTATTTAAACAATGGTTAAAGTGGAGAACTTTCTACATGAAAATAAGAAATGCTGAAATATTATTGCTTAAAGCGATTTTTCAAATAAAATTGTTTTGTAGGCAGAAATGAAATGTAAAATCTGAAAAACTTGGTTTTTGTTCGATTTAAAGGGTGCAATTTTTTCTGAGCAGATATAATGTAGGAGAATTTGCAAAAAAACAATCGAAAGGAAGGTACACCATGCGTCGAATTGGAAATTATTGGGTCTCAGCGTTCATTGATTCGAGTTTATAAATGACAAAAACGAGGAAATGCTACTTTATTTATGGAAGTCGATATTTATATTGCAGATAGGGACAGGCAGCGTAAAACGATTAATTAGCTGCGACGGAAATTGATGACTTACGTTAACAAATAACGGTACAAATGTGCGAAAGTTTCTGTGAACGACTGCTGTTCGTTTACTTTCCTCGACCAGTGCTATCAACAAATTAAAAAACTAAATTCCCAATCCTGTCCAGTTCGAGGACTGGATGCTTTCGTGATGAATATGGAGTGCCAGAAATAAGTAAATTGACAAATTAGTAAATTAAGAAGTTGAATAAACAAAATCAGGAATGATGAAATAAATAAATTAGGAAGTCAAAGATATGTGAAATAAGGGAAATAGGACATGACAGAATAAACGAAATAAGAGATGGCAAAATAAATAAATAAATGAAGAGAAACAAGAAATTGGTGGAAACCAGAATGATCAATTGAAGAAACACATAAATTAACAAATTACAAGCATTGAATAAACAAAGTCTGGAATGAGGATACAAAACAATTCAGAAATTGATGAAATGATGAATTAAATAAATTAAGAAATAATGGCAAAAAAAATTAAATGATTCACAAACTGACGAAAACAAAAATTAACCTATTAAGAAATGAAAAACTGGAGAAACGACGTGATAAATGAAGCAACGAAGAAACAAACAAATTAAGGAATACGGAAATTAACTGAAATTACTATAATACTTTCTGAAGCAACATTGAGAATGGCGTTTGAAAAATGTCGCAAAATCGATCTCGGGTGCGTGAATTTGATTCAAAAGTACCAATGCAGCGTCGGACCCTATTTTAATTACTCTTCGTTAGCATGGAGCTTGTAAGGATTTTTTCCAAAAGCGGTGCGCATCAAAGAACACGTCGAAGTACGAAAATGAAATTTTACAAACTGTCTGACACAGCGTGACCCCTTTTAATTATCGGGCACCGTTTCGAATCAACGATTGAGCAACATGGCGGAATTATTGCTTAACTCAGCGTTCGTCGTTTACTTGTTCATTTCATCAGCGTGCGCGTGCAATCGAAAAGAATGCGTTGTTATCCTCGCGAACGACCGAATTAAAAACACGTTAACACTTTTCCGGCAACCTCGCGTTGTTCCGCGTTCCCGTCAACTTTGATTCGCCATTCAGTTAAATGCGCAGACTTGCAGCAATGAATTTCTTTAGTCGTTGCGAATTCATTCGATTCAAATCTTGTTAAACAAAATATAAAAACGAAGATTTGTATATGTCTTTATATATTTATATTATATATTTTATATTTTATACTTTTTTATATTATATATTTTATATTTTATACTTTTTCATATTATATATTTTATATTTTATACTTTTTTATATTATATATTTTATATTTTATGCGTTTTTATATTATACATTTCATATTTTATACTTTTTTATATTATACGCTTTGATAATAAACGCAGGCCATTTTCTATCGAATCGAATTTCTATCAAAAGGTGAAAAATTCATTTCGACAAAGTGAAATGTTGCAGAAGAAAATTAGGGGAGGGGTGCATATATTATTTAAATTATGCATATTGACTGTGTGTGTATTGACTGTATTTTATTATACTTTATAATAATATTATCGATAAGAATTCTCGAAACATTTTTCTCAAAAATATATGTACATATACGATTTAACAAATGCAATAAAATTAATATTTTTCCTTAAACATGTATTTGCAACCAGTGCAAGTGAAATAATGTGTACGCGTGTACATACAGGGTGCTCCATATAAAAGAAACCTTAAACTTATCTCCTTCATTCTATTTTTTTACCATAATAGTATGACCATTAAAGCATCTTTAGTTATATTGTTTTTCATTAGCATGAAGCGTATATTGGATAAAATTTAATGTTCCAGAAATATTTCTTACATGGCAGCTAGGAAGGTTAATAGAATGGTCTGTTTTAGGTGCGACAATAATAATATTATTCTTGTGAATAATGAACTACATTCTTCTGAGAAATATATGTGAAATTATTAAGAATAATATTGTTAGTATTAGCAATATTGGAATATAGAAATAAAGAAATAGAAACAAATACTAAAAATTGCTAATTAGAAAATGAAATTGAAAGTAACAAATAGGACAAAAAATACCGTAATTAGCATAATATTATGAAAAATAACTTATACGTGCCATTAAAATTAATAATATTAGAAAATGAAAATACCAAATGGAAACTAGACATAAATATTGCCTATTAAAAAATAAAAATGAACGTAGCAAGTGGTAAACAAAAATATAAATTGCTACCTAGAAAATAGAAATGAAAAATATCAAATGATAATTAAAACAAAAGATTGTCAATTTGAAAGTAAAAATAAAAGTATGAAGCAGTAAATAAAATAAGAACAAAATAAAAAGTGACTAATTAGAAAATAAAAATGAAAGTAATAACTAGAAGCTGAAATGAAAAATTGCTGAACAGAGTATAAAAATCGAAACTAATAGTAAATACCAAATTGAAAAATTACCAAATGAAAAAATAAAAATTGGAATAACAAATACAACATAATATACAAAACTGTCTACCAGAAAATAGAAATGAAAGTTCTGAGTAAAAACTGAAATTAAAAATTGCCAAATAGATTATAGAAATTAAAACTCCGAGTGGAAGCTTACATAAAAAATTGCCAAACAGATAGCAGAAATTGAAATGCCAAATATTATAGAAAATGAAAGTAAAAATTGTCAATTAGAAAATATAAAAATGAAAGTACTGATTTGGAAACTGAAATTAAAAATTGTCAAATAGAATACAGACATTAAAACATCTAGTGGAATCTAACATGAAAAATTGCCAAATAGATACTCCAAATTAAAATATCAAATAAGAAATAAAAGTAAAAATTGCCAATTAAAAAATAAAAATGGAAGTACTGGTGCGTGTGTGTGTAGAAACGGAAATTAAATATTGCCAAATAAAATATAAAAATGGAAACTGATAAATTACAGTAACACGAACTGAAATGAAAAAATGCCGAATGGAAAATAGAAATAAAAACTTTCGTTAGTATTTGCACAAAGTAGAGAACTGATTCTGAGAATTGTCAACTAAAAAATATAAATGAGAGCACCAAAGGTGAACAGAGAATATGACTCAAGATATGAAACGAAATAACAATTGCCAATTAGGGAGGAAAATTGAAAGTAGAGAAGGTAGGAAATAAAAATGGCGGACTTAGCATAAAATAATAATCTGTCTGTTCTGACCCACAACTTTTTTGCTATTTCATTAACATTGGATAGCGAAATCTAAACTTGTATTTTAAAAAATTGGAGTTTGAATAGTTTTCTAATTGTGGTTTAAGATGGAGACCTAACTTCCGGTTACTTTAGAATTTACCAAATCTAGCTTAAACCCTAGAAAACGCCATTTATATTTTCTAGTCGGATCTTCCTTCGGATACTTAATTTTGAAAATAAATTACAAAAGGACTGTGGAAAATGCCTCCCTCTCTTTAAGAATTATTTAAACATGTTTAAATGTTCGTAATATTGTAAAACAGTGTATCGTCGTAATCAGGAGAATCTGTAGAATTATTCTACGCAAATATCATGCGTGTGGCATTCACGGTTAAAGAAAAATGAAAAATTTTCAATTAAGAAGCTAAAAGAAGTTGTAGTCGACAGTTTGACGTTTCGTTTTAAAATGAATTTTTATAATCTAAAACAAATTTTAGATTATAATGATTTCTAAATTTGTGGTAAAATCGTAAAAATCGTTACGTACGCTCCTTGAGGAAGATTATGGTCTCCCTGACCGACTGCAGCGATTTCTTCGATATTATATCGTCGTCTGCGTCCTGTCTGCCAAGAAACATATCAGAAACTGAATTTCACAAAATTACAAAATTTTTTGATTTTTGATAGCCAAACATTACAATGACCTTTGAAAAAATATGTGTAAATATGCACAAAATAGCGATGATCTTCAATACTTGGAAGAAAATGATCTCGAAAGAAAAGAAGAACATCAATCGTAATATTCTTAGCTCTGAACTAAAGAAAGTTGGCACATATTTTTGATATCAGCAAAAATACGAAAATATTTTATTATACAGGGTAAAATAAAATAAACTAACTAAAATAACGAAATATTTAATTTCTCACTGATTTTAACCAAATAAATCGTACAACAATAAACCTAAATACATTTGACGATTTCTTTGAGTTTTATTAATTAGTCTACTTGGACATAAATACAAGTGATATTTGTTAGAATTTTATAAAATAACAAGAAATCCAGTAAAATCGAATGTAGTACTTCAGAACAGTCAATAATTTCATTCAACCGATCACAATAAATTTCATCGAGGAGCACATAATTATAAAATTCCAATGAAACTAATACAATAAATTTCATTAAAGTCCGCGTGTCCGCGATCAAATGAGGAACCCGGCGGAAGCTGAGAACCGGGTAGATCCGTGGCCATAAATAACGCAAAATAATATTCAGCCGGGTTAATTAAAAATAATATTTCATTGTGGACGCGGTGCGCGTCGCGGATCTCCATTATCCTCCGCCATTTTTAAAAACGCGATAGGACCGACCGACTCGTTTCCAATCCGAATTCCGTCAGGTAGTTTATTAAAAAGAAAAAATGAAACGCATAAAACAACGGAAAGAAATCAAAGCGTTCGGGCTAAGAAAAAACAATCAAGAGCGTGTTCGTGTCACGTTCGCTTTAACTGATTCATGCTAGCGATAATTAAACGCAAGCTCGGCCGCGTCGGCCGACTTGTTAGTCCCGAGATAATTATTGTTCGGCAGGCAATTATAATTCTTACTTTACTGTGTTGCCGGGCGTGTGATCGCCGATCTTAATGATCCTAATTGCACCGATAACCTTTCGCAGCGCGTTGATTTTGTAATAAAATCCGCGCAGATCGACGAGCTAGTCGCGAGCCATTTTTACCCGCTGATAAAACCGGAATACATTTATGAAATGTTACAGAATTATTTCTTCATTTATGAGGTTCTTGAGAATTAATTTATGAGAATTCGTGGATCGTATCGAGCAAAAATTTTAATAAAATAAATGATAGTACGTAATATGTAGTAAGAAGATTATGTTAGCAAACAAACTAATTTATTCAATAGATTTTAAACAATTTTAGATCAGTCTTCCATTTTAAACAATTTTAAATTAGCCTTTGATCACAAACAATATTAAATCAGTTTTCCATTTTAAGGAATTTTAAATTAGCCTTTGATCATAAACAATTTTAAGTCAGTCTGCGATTTTAGACAATTTTAAATCAGTCTTCAATTTTAAACGATTTTACACATTTTGTAGTCAAAATTTAATCATCCATTTTTTTTATTTTGTACATCAATTAAGAATAAAATATTAATGGTGCTTTATTTAGAATTTGTAGTCTTTTTTGTGAAAATCATATTGTTCTAGTTAAGGGATAAAGGTGTGAAAGTGAACAATTCACGGAGTAAAAAAGTCCATTTCTGATCTAGGGACTTCGATGATGTTCTATTTGATATATAGGAATTTTTATGATATTCTATTAAACATATAGGAACTTTGATGATGCATTGTTTGTGATCGAGTGATTTCTATTATTTTCTGTATGAGGACTAGAGACTTTGATTCTTCTTCATTTGTAATTTAGGGGCTTCCATGATATGATTACAATGTTCTATTTGACATGTAGGGACTTTGATGATGCCTTGTTTTCGGTCTAGAAATTTTTGTTATTTTCTGTTTGAGGACTTTGATTTTGCTCCATTTGTGATCTTGGGACTTTAAAGATATTCCGTTGGTTGATACATAGATTTTTACGCTAATTTTCTTTAGATTTAGAGACTTTGATGATATTTCGTTTGCATACTAGAGACTTTTTTATATACCGTTTAAAAAGCATAATTATAGCTGTAATCTAGGGACTTTCATGATGTTCCCTTTGAATATGGGAAATCTTGTCTGCGATCTAGGAATTTACATTATTTTCGGTATGAGAGATCTAGACACTTTGATGATGTTCAATTTAAGGTATAGGGATTATTATAATATCTATATTTGAGATGCAATGATTTCGATGATTCTTGCTTGCAATCTAGGGATTTTCGTTATATCCCGTTTCAGGTTTACTGTTTTTCATTACACATCGATCGAGATCTAGGCACCTCGTTCCGTTTTGAAATCTAGGAACTTTTTGATTTCGTTTCAGGGTCTCGTTGCCATTCTCAAGGGTTGCACGTCACGATGATGCAGAATCTACACTATGGTACAGCGGCAAAGGACGGTCCCAGCAACCCAAATACCGCACCAACCCCTTATCAGTCAATTCCTATAATCCATATTACGGAGCCGCTCGAGGCAGAGGTGGCGCAGAAATCGGCAGGGCCTGAGGCGCCGGCGGACGCGAGGTATCCCGCGCTCTCCAGTCCTGGGACATCTATCCTGACCTGGCTCCTGCTCCAGCCTCCCCTTTTAGCAATATAAAAATGTCGAAACCACCTGTAGCGCCGTTTCAACCCCTTGACCCAGACTCCAAAAGACTATTTCAACTCCTTGGCCCAGGCTCCTATGCACCATTTCAACCCTTTGGCCCTGGCTCCAACGCACCGTTTCAACTACTTGGCCCAGATTCCAGTGCACCATTTCAACCCCTTGGCCCAGGCTACAATGCACCATTTCAACCCCTTGGCCCTGGCTCCAATGCACCGTTTCAACTCCTTGATCCAGATTCCAGTGCACCATTTCAACCCCTTGGCCCAGGCTCCAAAGGACTATTTCAACTCCTTAGCCCAGGCTCCAAAGGAATATTTCAACTCCTTAGCCCTGCTCCAATGCACCATTTCAACTCCTAGGCCCAGGCTCCAAAGGACTATTTCAATCCCTTGGCCCTGGCTCCAACGCACCGTTTCAACTCCTTGGCCCAGATTCCAGTGCATCATTTCAACCTCTTGTCCCAGGCTCCAAAGGACTATTTCAATCCCTTAGCCTAGGCTCCAAAGGACTATTTCAACTCCTTGGCTCAGGCTTCAAAGGACCATTTCAACCCCTTGGCTCAGGCTCCAGTGGACCGTTTCAATTCTTTGGCCCAGGCTCCAATGGACAATTTCAACCCCTTGGTCCAGGTTCCAATGGACCGTTTCAACCCCTTCGCCCAGGCTCCAATGGAATGTTTCAACCCCTTGACCCAGGCCTCAATGGACCGTTTCAACCCCTTGACCCAGGCAACAATGGACCATTTCAACCCCTTCGCTCAGGCTCCAGTGGACCATTTCAACCCCTTGACCTAGGCTCCAAGGCTCAATTGAGGAAGCTCGACCTCTTCGATCCGGCAGAGCCTAATTTCACATCGGTGAATCGTGGATTCCTCAACTATGATCTATCTGATCCATCGAAATCAATTTTCGAGGACTTTAATACGGGAACATCGATGGTCCTCCGAGCTGACAAATACGACGACGACTCCAGTGAAGAGGATCCTGTTCCTCTTTACCACTCGGACTATCCCAGAAAACAGTTTGATTCGAGGACAGATGTTTTCGATCTTAGGAGACCAGCAGTACAGTTGAATAGAACCGAGTTGATCGATCCAAGGAATCCAGGATTACCGATAGACCAAGCGAACCCCAGAAAAGTCAACATCTTGGGGCTGTGTTGAGCCAGGGACTTGTCGACTTGCTGGAAGATCAGTCTAGGGACCTCAGAGTCGGTAAACCTCAGAAAGATCAAACTCGGGACAGCAGAATGGCGCAGAGACTTAGCGTATTGCCAGGGAACCAGTCCAGGGAGTCGAGGATGGCGCAAAACCATAATCAACTTCAGGACCCTAGAATGACTCACGAGCTTGTACATGTCCAAGGGAATCAACTTAGGGACTCTAAGATGGCTGGTAGGTTCCGGCAGCATCAAGATGCTCAGCCCAAGGACTTCAAGATGGCTAACAGGTTCGGCCAAGGCGATCAGTTTAGGAACATGAGGTTGGCTGACAAATTGATGACGAGGCTAAGGAGAAGAAGGATACCGTGGATGAAAAAAATGTTCCAATGAACGCGACCGACGGGATATTCCTAAGTCATATCGATTATGATCTGCCGGAGGAAATGACCACACAAACTCTGGAGATCGATATCATGCCTGTTACTCGACAGTCCGAAGACTACAATAGAAAGAGTCTAGTGAATTATTTTCACAGAGTTGGTGGTTTTTGCTTTTAATGGGAATAATGGGGATTACTTTTAGTAATTGTTACTTTAAAATAGTGGATATTATTTTTAGTGGATTGGCAATTGTGTTTTATAGTGGATATTATTTTTATTATGTAAGTTAGTTACTTGACTAGTTACTTTCAATGTTGGGAATTATTTTTAAAGGATTGGCAACTGTTACTTTCAACATTAGGAATTATTTTGACTAGATTAGAAATTGTCTCTTTCAATATTGGGAATTATTTTGACTAGATTGGAAATTGTCGCTTTCAATATTGGGAATTATTTTTAATAGATTGGCAATTTATACTTTCAATACTGGGAATTATTTTTAATAGATTGGCAACTGTTATTTTCAATAGTGAAGATTACATTTAATAGATTGGCAATTACTGTTTTCAATAGTGGGGATTACTTTGACTAGATTGGCAATTATCACTTTCAATATTGGGAATTATTTTTAATACTTTGGCAATTGTCACTTTCAATAATGGGGATTATATTTAACAGATTGGCAATTTCAATTCTTAGTAGTCGGGATTAGTTTCATTAGTTTGGCAATTGTCACTTTCAATAATGAGAATTATTTTTCACCGGTGAAATAATGATGGCTGCTTTTTGTAATATGAAATTTGGAGGCTAAAAACGTATCGATGACAATTCTTGTGCATTTAGCTTCGAATTTAAGAGAATTATAGTTCTTAATTAATTTGTTATAAATTGTTAATCAGTTGATTGTTAAATTGTTAAATTGTTAATGATTAAATTGTTAATCAGCATGACCAGTTTTTATTGTATTGTACAAAGACCTTAATAATAGAAACGATTATTTCTAGCAGAAATCCCTAAAAAATCATTTTATTAATGGGGAATCGAACGACGTGCAATCGACAAAAGGTCACTCATTAGGCTTTCAATTTCGTAGAGCCATAGCCTTCTTTAGTGCTGTTTATTCACGTTTTCCCGATAAGATCGAACAGTGAACTGTTAGATCTACGGAGGTCGTAAGTCTCCGATTCAATCGTGTACACCGAGTCTGCGCGATTCCCTATGACTCTTTCGAGTGATACGGATAGTAGATTGATAAAGAATGGTTTTAACACTGACTGATATCAATAACACTATGTTTTAACATAACATAACAATTTTTAACGCTAGGGTGACTAACTGTACTTGGCTTAGAATGAATTGAGTTGATGGTGAGACTATCGATGTAATCTTGACCGAAGTCTTTACGCGTTGATGTCTGGTTATTATCTGTCCGTCCGTTGTCTGTTTTGTTTTTTAAGAAGAATCGTTAGCGGTGTGAAGTTTTTAATGAGACACTCGGATTCAATGTTTTTTCAAGTTATCCGGATCTAGAATGATCGGTTAAAAAATTGTGAACAAGGGAAAAAGTGACCACCCCGAACTAATAGTCACTTGCAGGTATGAATCGTACGTGCGAGTGAATCTCGCAAAGAATCCGCCTGTCTCGAAGGTTGATCGTCGTAGGTAATAAGACTGGGGAAAAAGATATTGCCTTGGGTAATCGGAGTTGTGGAGAAGGTAACGGGAATACGTGACGGTGAGAGAATTTTGGCGACCAGATGTAGGCAGCGTTGAAGGAAATATTACAGGCAGGAAATAACGGCTTTTCGGTATAATTAGATACTATTATTACGGTCGCTTATTTGTTTGTGGAAAGACGCTTGCAGTACAGATAGAGTCGTTTGGTAATTTTCGGAATCTATTGTATGGTAGGGACGGTGTTGGGTCGAGCGGTCGAGCCACGTATGCTTTATTACTATAGGTAGCTTCTATATACTTTTAACGCGGAACAAAAAGTCTTAGTGGACATGAGGCGAAAAAAGATAGACTTACAATTGGCTTATGTGCAAATGCGTTAGGCACACATAAGATTATGCCTACTGTAATTTATAAATATAAAAACCTAAGAGCTTTGAAACATGTACTTTCATTACCTTACAGGCAGGAAATAACGGCTTTTCGGATAATTAGATACTATCGTTACGGTCGCTTATTTGTGTGTGGAAAGACGCTTGCAGTACAGATGGTGTCGTTTGGTAATTTTCGGAATCTTTTGTATGCTTATGCCCCGACGGTATTGGGTCAAGCGGTCGAGCCGCGTATGCTTTATTAATATAGATAGCTTCTATAATACTTTTAACGCGGAACAATTGCAGTTTCTAAGTTTATGATTTTTTCGAGCCGTCTTCTTTCCGGCAATAAAGTCATTTCTGCATTTTCGAGTAAAGCACGCCTCATCGGCAGCATTTTTTATAACAGGGTCGTTAGCACGCACCGCTTCGGTCGCCCGTCCAGTGTTTCTTGCTACCTGCGGCACTGCGTGCTACGTCACTTTTACATCCCCTTTCATCGCGTCACTGGTCAATCAATTTCTAGTCTTCTGTCCACGAAACGGTATAAAAGCTCGAAACCGATTCTTCTCTTTGTCATTGGTCATGAATTATGAGTCATTGTGTCATTAGTCATCGGCCATTGGTGTCTTGTGTCTTGTTCGCTCAGTAAGTGTCAGTTAAAATAAAACAGCTGTTCATCTTTAATTAGACGAACAGCGATACTAATTAATTCCGTCGCTCAGCGTAATTGGCCTTACAACCCGAGAGATTTTGTAATCGCGGAGTTTTAGTATTGGGTATACTCGACGTGCACCCTACAAACAATGATAACTATTTTTACTAACATCATATTTAAAGGTTAATAATGTATAGCTGGTAATCCTGATATATTAAAATTTGAATTTAAAAGAATTACAACAGAATAATGAATTCTTATATACTTTAAATAGAATAGTAATTACTGTTTCCATGTATTTTTATCGTCAGTTATGAATACTGTAATAGTCGTTAAATTTGATTAAATATTATTGTTATTATGCAAATAGAATACAGATTCATTTACAATAACTGTTATCGTATACGAATTAATTTTATATGCTTTTAGAGATTACTGATTATTGAAACATTAGACAAGTCCAATTAATAATATTACAATTAGAGCGATTGAAAGTGACACAAAATTTAATGTAAATAAAATCAAAATAATTTTTCTAATAATGCGGGACTTGAAAAAATAGTTGTGCCCTGTTATGATTTATGCAACAAACTGTTACAAAATTGACACAATTGAGAACAAAATAATTTATTCCAATAATGTAGAAGTTGCAATGTTTAAAAATATCTACAAAATTAAAGAAACTACAAAAAACTTATTGAAACAGGAAATGACTCTTGCAACAATGTTGACGTTAAAACAAGGACTGTGTTCCACTATAATTTATGCAACAAACTAGTCTACGTCAAAATGAAAAACCAGAAACATTAAAAAACACCGTAAAAGTTTAAATTTGGTACAAGTTAAAACAAAATAATTCTTGCAACTATTAATCAACGAAGTGAAAAACAACGAAAAAGGTTGACACGATTAAGAACAATGCGATTTGTTTTTCAAATATCATAAATATTAAAAATCCACTCAAAATAAAAAAACTCGCATTTTGTAAAGACAAAATAATTGTTCCAGCAATGTCGAAGTTAAAATATGAGCTCTGTCTCGCTACGGTTTATGCAATAAATTAATCTACTTCGAAGTAAAGAACGGCAAGAAAACTAGACATGATTAGGAACAATGCGATTTAATTTAAAAAAATCGTGAATATTAAAAATCCGCTTAATAATAGGAAAACTCACACAAATAAAGACAAGACAACAATATCGATGTTAAAAAATGAGCTGTGTCTCGCTACGGTTTACGCAACAAATTAAACTACTCTGAAATTAAAAACAACGAAAAAATTGACATGATTGAGAACAATGCGATTTGTTCTGTAAAAATCATAAATATTAAAAATCTGTTGAAAAATAAAAAAGACTCACACGAGTAAATGCGAGATCGTTTTCCCAACAATATGAACGGCGAAAATGTAGCTGTTCCTTTTGGATAGACAACTGGATAAGTCCCCTTAATAGAAACGATCTGACACGTGCTACGTCGCAGCTGTTCTCTCTGTTCCGACGGCGTAGTTCCAATCAAAACCCGGCGGAGATAAGAAAAGTTCATGGTTTCCGATGAAAGGAAGAACCCGAGATTGAGACTTAGTTTTACAGACACACAGAGGGTGGAGAAAGTATCCGTACGTTGCGGATGAAAGAAAGAATCCCTGCGCGGAATCGCAGAACAGCTTAAGGTGAACGGAAACGACCGACGAAACCAACTTCTGCCCGGTCAGCTGTGGCTCGATCTACGGTGTATTGAAATCTCTCAACAGTTTGTTGATCAAACGAACACCGTCCTCGCTTCTCCAGATCCAAGAATCAATTTTTTTTCCGCGTCCGAACGCTGAACGTCGACGTTGAAAAATGTTTAATTGGTGTTTTTGATCAATTTCTTGTTCTAATAATTGTAACGTCGACGCGGCAAAACCGACAACCATAATGGCGTACGACATTGTTTAAAAGTCTATTTTATTTGGATAATTATTTTGTACAGTAGAACTTCGGTTATGCGAATTAATTATAACAACGTGGACGTTTGCATAATGGAACAATTACTTAGTATTAGTTATACAAGCAGTATAATTAGTATTAGTTATACAGCAGATTTTGGGGTACCCTGTAGTGTTCAGCAGCATCGTTATTGTATTTTTCAGATATAGTAATCAGTGTTTATTGATTTGTGTAATAAATAAGATTATATTCAGTATTAATAATAATAACAATAATAATAATAATTTTATTTCAATCCATACTTTCGCATTGAAGTTTCGAGTGTTTTTACAGTTACTTAAATTTTTTTATTACACTGTTTTGTATTCAATAATACAGATATAGTATATAATTATACTACATCTGTACTATTGAACACAATAGTATGTCGTATAAAGCTTGATTTAGACTGTGACACCAGTTCGTATAATAAAGGCTGCCAATAACAGTTAATTTTTTAAATTTAATGTCGTTAAAAAAATTGTAGCATATTTAATTTCCTAATCAATGTTTCGTTAAATATTTTATCTGGATGAATGTCTTAAAATATTTCCTAAAACAGGCCTGTTATATAATATTGCATAAATACCTGCTCACGATCTAATTTCCAATTGCAATGACTCGAACAGTATTCCATTGATACCATTCTTTTAATGTTAACCGTTTAATTTCATTAATCTCTCATTTCTGTTCCCACGTGACTGAATAAAACACTTAATAATACATTACATAATTACAATATTCATGGAAATTCTCGTCCTCGTACATCATATTACACAAATTAAAATTGGAGAATTTCCTTTATCATCGAAAAGATTTTTCATTATAAAAATAAAATAAAAACGCTGTTAATCCTTTGTTAATTTATATGTTTTCTTGAATTTAGGAACCAGCACTAATAATAAATGAGTAACTAAATGAATAATAAGTAAATCTGTCGAATTTTATAATTAGACATATCTAATTAGATATGTTTTATAATTGTAATGTTATTATAATACGATTAGACTAAATAATTATATTATAATGTTATAATAGAATTGTTTACGAATGATATTCTATAAATACGACGATTATCAAATATATAATTTTGTATATAAAATTTTTTATGATTTTTGTGAAATGCGTTTATAATTTTGGTAAGATGTTTTTATAATCTTTATTAAATGTTTTGTTAGGGATATCTTCGTATCCCTTAGTGCCTCATCCTGGCCGCCCCGAGGTCGTCGCCGACGCGTCACCGGCGCGTCCACCGCGTACCACTCTGCTTGTTTCTTATGGTCACAGTCTGTGGGACCCATGTGCACGCTAGCCACGTTTTGTACTAATGTTTATTAAACCACGTTGTGTTAAGTAATTAACCTGTGTCTCTCACTTCCATACCTCTTATCATGTTTCTATCATTTCTAGAAAATGTTTCCTCGATTAATAAAATGTAGTTATAATTCTTACAAAATGTAGTTGTAATTCTTACAAAATGTAGTTATAATTCTTAGAAAATGTTTCTATAATTCTTATAAAATGTTTAAATAACTTTTATAAAATGAATGATGAGAAGTTTGATACAAAATTTGCAAGCTTTCCGTGAGATTAGGGTTATCCAGAAGTACTGGAAAAATATTAATCCTTCGCTCCTGCGTTGTCATATTTTCGTTTCGTTATCGGATATAAATGATTCAGCTAGAGCCGATAATCGAATGCTTTTTTCGAATACAAAAGTGAGTTTGGTTTTTATTTCCTGTGGATTGAGATTCTCTTCGCTCTGCGTGAATACATTGGCATGCATATCATACTAACTGTTGTTGCTGCAGACTGCATTGATTTTAATCGCGCAAATTTTCTCATATATTACCATCGAAATCTAACATGAGTATTTCAACGAGATTTAATGTGCAGTAATATTAGATTAAAAATTACAAAATTTAAATTTGTTGCATTCAATTCATTTATTTTGTGTATAATAATCTAGTTTTATTTTGAGTTTATTCAATATTTATAGTTTATATACATAATTATTTATAGTTCATTTAGAACTCTTTTTACATGTACACAATTATTTATATCTTTTATACGATTTATTCTATATACACATACGTAATTATTTATATTTTATTCAGGGTATATTTTATACGATATATTTTATACAATTATTCATATTTTATTTCTAATTTACTCTATATGTACATAATTATTAATGTCTTCTCGAAAATATACATATCTACATGTAATTTTAGTGACGCCTTATTTCAAATTCATTTTGTATAAACATAATTGTTTATGCTTTATTTATTTGTTCTATATACGCATCATTACATATGCTTTAATTAAATGCTGTCTTAATTGTTATACTTTAAAATTGATTTTATGCGTAACTATTCAAATTTGACTTAAATTTTTCGACAAGATATATTAACGCAACAAACATTCCAAAAATAAAATTGACATTCGCGTAAACGATTCTTGAAAGTATTTCTATTTTAATAAATCAAATACTTGCTCGCCTCGAAATGCAATCAGCCATTTTGCATACAAACATTTGAGCGGAACACTGAATTGACATCCGCAAACTTAGAACTTCGAGTAACAAAACAACGGCTCCATTTCTTGATAAAAATCAAATTTCCCTTTCCAGCTTTATCCATTTCTTTTACCGTACTGTTTTAGAATTTTTCATATATTCCACGCCGGGGAACCGCTACACTCCAGCAGATTAACAATCTTTCTGTTTCTCCTCTCGTTCGGAGAACAAAGCAGGTTGATTTTATGGCCGCCATGCAATCTTTCGAGAGCGCGTTGCAAGAAGCAGTATAATTTCCGACAGAACCATTCCTCTGGCGTGGAAAGAATTTTACAGACTATTCCGGCTTCAGCTAATCTGTCCACAAAGTTTTAAGTCCATGATCTTATTACTCTCGTTTCGAAAAATGACCGAAGATCAATTTCTGTTTTGGTTGTTCCGATTTTTAGAAAAACACTTCTATATAAAAGAATATTCGTACGTTCGTATAATTTTTCCTAAATAAACAGCGAGAATGGGATACTTTTAGATCATTTAAAAGTTATTCATTAATAATATTATTAATATTAATATTATTCATATATTAACAATTTTATTATTAATACTAAAACATTTCAAAATTTCATATATTTGATTAATCATTTAATTGATTAATCAATTAAATTAAACTTGCAAAGCAAAGTAATATGACATCGATTACTATTTCAACATTCTTATCTATTGCAAATCTTAATAGAATTAAGAAACTTTTATGAATGAGCATAGAAATTAGATTTTAAATAATTTTGTCACTCGCATACAGGTGACGTAGTCAAAGTGTTAATGATGCAATTAATATAATTTAATAGTTTCACTTAAGTTGGATACGTTAGAATTAACAGTTAATTTTTGTATAAATAATTTCGAAAATGAATATCTTATCGGTGTTTGGGTCAAAATAATTGGTACAAGTAGCTTTTTCAAGTGTCGGTAATTGGGACATCTGCATTATTTTTATTCTTCATTAATTTCACATCAAATTTATGCTTTCTACAAGTATTTATATATATATGCAACAGATGAACAAAAAATCATGCTTAATGTGTCGGTAATTGGGACCCTTACCCTACAGTGCACGTTACAGTGCATTCTTCTAGAGCACATTGAGCGTTACAAAATAATGTACATCCTCGTCCAAAAGTATTGGGACTATATTTATTTAGCATAAATTATAATATTAAAAATAAACAAACATGGAAAATAAAGAAGATATAAAGAAGAAGTAAATTTAAGAATAAGTTAAAATAATTCAGGCAATTTCCTATCGAATTTTCTGCAAGCCTTCTGATACTTTTGTAGGGGGGTGTACGAAGCACCCGGACACCGAGCGACTGCGATCTCTTTAAAAATCGAACGAGAATCAACGTTCTTGGAGAAAAAGCGCTCGTTTACGATTTGGTCCAGCAATTAATAATTAGTTTATTGGGTTGTTGGCGGTGAAACGTGCTCGACGTGCGGAACGCTTTAATTGAAATTGGAGCAGAAGCGGCTCCGTGGTCAATATTCCATGAATATTTTGCACTTGCGAAAGAACTCCATGAATGCCACCTCCTCTGCCGGCATTATTAAATCGCCGGCGTCTACCGTAATGTATTGTGCGTTACGTATTGTCGGTGTATGAAAACAAGCGCGAACGGCGCCGCGCCGCGCCGGGATAAAGGGAACGCAACCATAATATGCTGACGATAATGAAAGTGTGTTGCCGGCAAGAACGGTCAAAAGTGCCCTAAATTCGGCTCGCCGCGATGTCGAAATACGATGAAGCTGCAAATAACTTGTGCCAGCAGAAACCACCGCCTGCCGAAATATGGCTTTGCAATCGTTATTTGCAACGTTGTTTGTTAAATACGGGCCTTGAAACGCGACGCGGGCGACCTTTACCGCGATTCCGTGCCAATTCCCGTGATTCCGTATTTAATTGTTGAGAAAATATTATTAGCAACGTTATAAGCAATTATTATTATTTTTATTATTTAAATTGGTTTCTTTCATGAATTCGGACGTATTTTGAACGAAGACTTTGTGGAAATTGTGGAAGCTTTCATTGGACGGATGTTTTTTTAAACATTGTTTATACCGGCCTTTATTGGCAAATTTTTGACAATGGATTCGTTGATAAATTTTGTCAGTATCTGATTTATTATACTTGTTTCTTATTTTTGGAATTGTAACTCAATTGTGATTATAAATGTTAATTGAAAATTCGATATTATTTCACTTTATATATAAGTACGATTGTAATATTCAATCTTACTAACTTGGGCACACTTACAATGAAAATCATATAAAAGACTATGACTTTTCTTTTTGGCTTCTTTAATATTATAACTTTTAACAGCAACTTTCATTGTAAGTTAATTGTGATTTAATATCATTGATATTTCAATCAATTAATTTCAATCAGAACTTTGATTTCAATTATCGATATTTATTAAAAATTTGCGGTAACCTCAATGTTATTATTACTGTAATTTTCAAGTTACTTTGGGCACGATTTCAATAAAAATTGTGTAGGAACTGTATTTGAATGATCTTAATTCTTTTCCTTCATTTGATGTTGCAACTTTTAATAGCACATTTAATTGTATCTCTTATAATTTACTACCATTATCTTCAGAACAAAAATTGTAATTTAATTATGATTTACAATAAATACAAGTATCCAATACATTCGAATATACTGTAATTCGAATATACCGTGTCGAATATACTGAATATACTGTAATTATCAGACTGCAGACTTTTATGCATTTATGGCAAAAATGTGTCACACTGTTTTCGACTTATCAAAACTATTCCAAGAAACAATTTATTTTTACACAATGTAGATATTTCTTACAACCGTGTTGGAAAATTGATATTTTGCATAAAGATCCGCAGTTTAGTAATTACAATTATATGAAAACTCGATAAAAATTATAATAACTCCTTGACAAGATAATTTAAGAGGCTTGTCTTAAATAGAACACCCTGTATAACTAGCGTTGACATTTCCAAAATATCACCGTAAACATTAACATGTTCAACTTTCTGAACAAACCCTCCTCAGGCCGTCGTAAAGAAGCAAGCTAACAATAAGTAAATAAAACCGCAGCGTTCATTCGACAGAAAAGTGTACTTTGCAAGTGCAGGGACGTACTCCTTGGAAAAAAGATCACACTCCCCGACGTTTGAGCTTGACACACAATGTAAAATTACCTTGTTCAACTTTCTCCTATTTACTACAGAAACAGCGGCTCTCTCGAAATACCATCGTTCCGACTATTGTACATACAATTTCATTCTCAGCCTCAGTCTAAGTCTCAGTCTAAGTCTCAGTCTCATTCTTAGCCCCATTCTCAGACTCACTCCCATTCACAGTCTTACACTCAGTCTTAATCTGAGTCCCATTCTCGGTTTCAGACCCATTCTCAGACCCATTCTCAGACCTATTCTCAATCCCATTCTCAGCCTCATTTTCAGCCCCATTCTCAGTCCCATTTTCAGTCTCATTCTCAGATTCATTCTTATTCTTATTCTCGCCCTCATCCTCATTTCCCGAAGCCAGTCCCCGCCCGTGCTGCTCTACGTCGGAATTCGGCACGCTCAGCACTATTGCGTTCCGGAAAAAAGTGCGTGAGCGGTGTCGTCACACCGAAAAATCGGTTTAAAAGCCAGCCAAATCGTCCAAGCATTCAGTTCGCTACGATTGTTCAACCGATTCTACATCGATGAATTCGTTAACAGCATGTCTGTGCGGTTTGTTGGTAGCTGCGATGGCAGTGCAAGCAATGCCAGCTGGCAAACTGGAGACCAAGATGGCCGAATCCTCGGCGATCAGTCCCAAGGATTTCCATTTGGAGGATGCGGGTGCTGAGAAGGACAGGCTGAAGAAGCAGGCGTCCTTCTGCGTGGAGATCCGTCCAGGTGCTCAAAATGGACAGCAGGTGTCTCAGGATGGGTCGCAGATGAAAATGCAGGGCCTGAGCGTGGTGCAACAATCGCAGGTGGCGCCAAAGATGCAGAGTTACAGCTTCCAGCAGGCCCCGCAGCCTGTGCAGTCTCTGGGAGTCTTCCAGGCTCCTCAGGTAGCAATTGCGTCGTGCTTTCTAATTTACCATGCTTCTCTCGACGCATAAATTCACTATGATCTGCATGTATCTTGATTTTGTGTTATTTCTTGAGAATCGTGAGAGATTTAAAGTTTTCGACAAAAGTTGTTCGTTTTTCGTAAGAGCTCTCATTTAGTAAATAATTCATCGATTGTTAATTTCGATCGATGAAAATGTACACGTAATTCTCCATTTTGTGTCATAAGTCTTTGTAATTATTTGTATAATTTAAAGGGAGAACTTATGCGTTCGAAGTTTTTTTTATCGCTTATGGTTACAGTAACACTTAATTTCTCGGTGATTCGAAGAATTTATTCGAAAAATTGATTCAAAGGATGTCTTCGAAACGTTATTCGAGAATTTATTCGAATCATTATTTGAATAAAACTTTATTCAAATCATTATTTGAATTCGTTATTTGAATAAAGTTATATTTGAATAATTTATTCGAAAGATTAGTCGAATAAAATTTTATCCGTAAAATTTATTTTCAAACTGTACGAAAAAATATTCATAAAATTTATTCGAATTGTTCAAATGAAATTCTACTTGTATAATGTCCAACTCTGCTATTCCGCCATATCGTTGATTTCATCGCCACTGTGAATTCTGTTGGCGTAGTACCGATCTCCAAACTTCAACGCTAATTGATAGTTCTTAAAAATTCGTACCGACGGAGCTTGTGTGTGTTATGAAATAGTTTTCCATCCTCAGGCATACGTGGTGCCCCAGCAGTCGTTCGTGGTTCCCCAGCAGGTGGTGCCCCAACAGGTGGTTCCCCAGCAGGTGGTTCCCCAGCAGATGATGCACCAGCAGGTGGTCCCTTCGGTGTAGACTCTGCAGATCATCCAGCCATCTCAACCTTGCCCTCAGGAGTCGAAGGTGCAGATCGTAGAAAAAGGAGAGTCGAGGTCCCAGCACCGACTCCAGTCCCCGAAGTGGTCACTGTAAAGCCCCAGCCCCAGCCCGAGAGGATCGTGGAACCGCAGACTCAGGTGATCGAGACCATTAAGCTGGTCCCAGTGCCCCCAGTTTGCAAGGATAAACTGGTTGTCGTGCCCTCCAAGCCCATGGTGGTCGTTCCTGAGCCAACTATCGTCAAGGTGCCTCATTGCACTCATCAAAGCGAAGGGATGACCTGCAACTGCAATCAACAGGCGATAAGGGCTGCCGCCGTAGGACCTGTTGATCACATGCATCACATGCACATGAGGGCTCATACTCATCCCATGCACCTTGGCAAGATGATGACTGACTTTCGTTTCCTCAAGGACCCAAAAGCTTAGAGGTAGGTGAGGAAATGTGTTAAATGAGCATTATTTAGGGACTTCGGAGTGTTAACCAACGCGGGGGTGCTATTGAAATATGAATTCAGGCAATTTTATGAATCTAGGGAATTTCGGTTTCATGAATCGGTGGCTATCTTTCGGGGATTCACAGTAAAACAGGTTAGGGAAGTTTTTGTTTATTTGTTAACCTGGTTTTACGAGATTCACAATGTTGAATTCTGGGGGAAATTCTGTTTTATAATTGCATCAATGCAGAACAGAATTATTTGGAACTTAATTCAAATGGACGGGTTGACTTTTTTAGATCCAAGTTCAGGAATTGTTTGTCAGTTTCCGGCACTCTGCATCGAGATTCCTTCAAGTTAGATGCTTGAGTAAATTGATAGTTCGTAGGGTTGAGAAGGAAAAATTTTCAATTCTGAGTCTAGCAGTTTGGGGAATTCTTGTTTTATGAATTGGTGGCTATCCACAGGGATTCGCAAAGTGGCAAACTAGAGAATTATTGGATTATAAATTCATAACAGTGCAGGTTACTTACGATATTAAATTCTAGGGGATTTTTTACTATGTAGAGCAGAATTGTTTGGACCCATATTCAAATGAAAAGTTGATTTCCTTTTTAGCTTCAGGTGTAAAAAATGTGAGGTTATGTTTAACAGTTTCAGACATTATAATATTGGGATTCCTTCGTGACAGAAGCTTAAGTAAATTAATGGTTTTTCAGCTTGAGATTTTTCAGTCCAGGAAATTTTGTGTTTCATAAATTACTGGCTTGTCTCTGGATATTCAGTGTGTGGCAAGCTATAGATTTGATTTATAAATAGAATGTTTGGGGACAGAGTGGTGGTCTAGTGAAAATGTTATTTTTATAAGTCCATCTATACAGTAAATATCTATTTTAATCTTTATTCAAACGAAAAGTTGATTTTTTAGCTCTGAATCTAGTAAATGTGAGGTTACGTTTGGATACTTTTGCAGCACGACGTATTTCTTACACTACAAAATTAAAATTTCTTCTCTTCTTCTATAAGATGTTTAATTAAACGCATGATTCATGGGGCTCGGGCAAAATCAAAAAATATTAAACGACCTTTCACGAATCCGTGGCAGTTTAAGGCTAGGGAATTATTGGTTTATGTGCTGGCAACAGCGCCTAGGGGATTCAAAATGTGGACTTTTAGCAATTCATGTGAAACAAAATAATTCAAAACTTTATTTCATTAATCCTGAGTGATTTTTATTGAAGTTTCTGGGATTATCAAATAATAATTATTAAGGATATTAAATAGACGGGGACATTAAAAGAGGGAATTAAATTAACATTGCAAAAATTCGTTATCCGATGCGAGAATAATAATTCCAACAATGTGTAGATTTATTTCAGCGAGCCTGGTGAAACTGCGAAATTTAATTTCGGCTCATTCTCTGTATCGTAGATGAGCAATACACGTTGGATTTTCTGATGACTCTACAGCGAACGCGATGACGATCGATCTGTAGGACTCTAAAAGTAGATTCCGATGTAATGCTTCTGTACGCTCTGCGAGATCAAATAAAATGAAAAATTTGATGATACAATCACGTTGTTCAGCCGGCTAATTAGCCAACAACTCCCTGTAATAAATTTCCTACGAGCTAATTTAATTCCCCATCGGAAGTTTCCTCACCAATATTTAAATCTTCGGTCCCTCTATTTATTTTAAATTACGCTTTTCGGTTCGGCGGCTTTTCACGTGAAATAATTACACGCCGTTTAATTTATCTCATTACGTTCATACTTGCTACAATTACGTCATTGATTAAACAACGAACAGCCGTACTTTTAATAATGACTCGAACATTTGATACGATTTTAACACACTTCCCGGCCATTAATTCTTTTCAGTTTCTATTCTCATCGTTGTTTAAATAATTTATTAAATGGAAGGTATCGCTATTACGAAATATTTAAACAATTTCGCAAAATTAAGCTAAAAAAGGTAGTAGGCTCCTATATATTTTGTGACTTTTATATAAATTAATTTCGAGCGATGGATAAGCATATAATTTTATAAATTTGGCATACTTTGGGCAGACTTGGCATACTTTTACACTGTCCGACACGATTTTTGGGTTCCTATAGCCACTATGAAATTCTTGTAGAGCTTCACTCCCTGAACAAGAATCCGTAAACCGAATTACTCCATCACCCTCAGTTTTTTAAATAAACGAACTTTTGTAAAAACCCAAAATTTTCGACAAAAATGAGGTATTGCAAGAGAAAAGTAAAAACGTTAGAAAGTTCTAATTGGTGTTGAAAGATAGAGGAGTTACCAACTCCAAATACTCTGGTGTGATTTTTTGTGTGAAATATAACACAGTTTGGTGATTATTATCCACAGAAATATGTAAAAAAAAACAGAACATTGAAGTACTAAACAAAATTCAAATATTATTTACGAAAAGTGGATGCCCCATTGGATCTCTCCATCGGTGTCGATTACGCGTAGTTTCGGCCCTGTCAGACAGAGAGAAGCGAGCAGCGAAGCTCATGGCGGCAAAACGTCGTGTACATGTTGCCGTCGAACATTTTCTCGATCTACTCGAAATGTATATCGTTCCGACGCTTTTACCGGGCCGTTTCTTCTTCAGAAATGTCTACAGAATCCGATCCTGGGTAGAGTTTTCGTGCCGAACAAAAAACTTTTCGTAAAAATACAAAAATATTGCGCAGAAACTGCTCACGTCGACACTTTTTTAAATTTTCACATTAATTTATTGTTATTTAGGACCAAAAACAATTAATAAATTGCATGCCATTATATTCGGGAAACTCTCCTCTATCTTTTAACACTAATTAGAACTTTCTAACGTTTTTACTTTTCATGCAATACCTCATTTTCGTCGAAAATTTTGGGTTCTTACAAAAGTTCGTTTATTTAAAAAACTGAGGGTGATGGAGCAATTCGGTTTTCGGATTCTTGTTCAGGGAGTGTCACAATCTTGTCGGACAGTGTAATTAGTGATATATAAATTGTGACAATTAATATCGTTTTTTAAAATCGTTTTACACTCTAAATTACATACACATAGCTTTACTATTAATATTATGGCATCGACATAAAAATATACGTCATTAAACGTGCAGCAACGCTTTTACGCTTTGAAAGATCTTCGAGAAACAGGTCTGTCAGTTAAAAATATTGGAAAAAATTATGGCATTGGCATTAGAACAATTCAACACATTCACATGATGCTACAAAAATGAATGCGCTTGGAAACAAAAATAAACGCGAACTTCAGCGAAGAAAAATAGTAAAGCTACATTATTACGATATACTAAATAAAAAATTATTATCATGGTTCGTACAAAGAGGGATACTAGGAGACCGTATAACCGATGCTCTTATATTAGACAAGGTGGCGGAATTAAGAGAAAATTTTCCGTCATATTCGGGATTTAAAGCGAGTCATGGGTGGTTAACGAGATTAAGAGACAACATGGCATACGCTTATCAAACATAGACAGGGAGAAAGCTAGTGTTGATCAGGATGCATCAAATGCTTTTATAATCGATTTTGAAAAGATGGTAGAGGAAGAAAATATAAGTTTGGAAAATGTTTACAATATGGACGAAGGTGGACTTGTATGGAAAGCACTTCCAACAAGAATACTGGCTAGAGAAGAACGTTCCCGGCGAGGTCGAACAGTGAACTGTTAGATCTACGGAGGTCGTAAGTCTCCGATTAAATCGTGTATGACACCGAGTCTGCGCGATTTCCTATGACTCTTTCGAGTGATACGGATGGTAAGTTGATAAAGAATGGTTTTAACATTGGCTGATATCAATAACACTATATTTTAACATAACATAACAATTTTTAACGCTAGGGTGACTAACTGTACTTGGCTTAGAATGAATTGAGTTGATGGTGAGACTATCCACGGAGTCTTAACCAAATTTTTTACGCGTTGATTTCTGGTTAGTATCTATCCGTTCGTTGTCTGTTTTGTTTTTTAAGAAGATTCGTTAGGGGCGTGAAGTTTTCAATGAGACACTCGGATTCAATGTTTTTTAAAGTTTTCCGGATCTAGAAAGAGAGGCAGTCGTTTTGATATATTTATATTATATATTTATATATTTATCACCTAATACAGTATCTGATCTGGAACCAATGGATCAAGGGATCATAGGAAAAACAAAAAGGTGACCGCCCCGAAGTAACAGTCACTTGCAGGTATGAATCGTACCTGCGAGTGAATCTCACGAAGAATCCGCGCGTCTCGAAGGTTGACCGTGGCGCAGGTAATAAGACTGGGGAAAAAGTGGGTAATTGGGTAATTGGTGTTGTGCAGAAGGTAAGGGGAATACGTGACGGTGAGAGAATTTTGGCGACCAGATGTAGGCAGCGTTGAAGGAAATATTACAGGCAGGAAATAACGGCTTTTCGGTATAATTAGATACTATTATTGCGGTCGCTTATTTGTTTGTGGAAAGACGCTAGCAGTACAGATGGAGTCGTTTGGTAATTTTCGGAATCTATTGTATGGTAGGGACGGTGTTGGGTCGAGCGTTCGAGCCGCGTATGCTTTATTACTATCGATAGCTTCTATATACTTTTAACGCGGAACAACAAGTCTTAATGGACATGAGGCGAAAAAAGATAGAATTACAATTGGCTTATGTGCAAATGCGTTAAGCACACATAAGATTATGCCTATTGTAATTTATAAATATAAAAACCTAAGAGCTTTGAAACATGTACTTTCATTACCTTACAGGCAGGAAATAACGGCTTTTCGGATAATTAGATACTATTGTTAATTTTACTATTGGTAATTTTCGGAATCTATTGTATGCTTATGTCCCGACGGTGTTGGGTCGATCGGTCGAGTCGCGTATGCTTTATTAATATAGATAGCTTCTGTAATACTTTTAACGCGGAACAATTGTAGTTTCTAAGTTGATGATTTTTTCGAGCCGTCTTCTTTCCGGCAATAAAATCATTTCTGCATTTTCGAGTAATGCACGCCTCATCGGCAGCATTTTTTATAATAGGGTCATTAGCACGCACCGCTTCGGTCGCCCGTCCAGGCTTTCTTGCTACCTGCGGCACTGCGTGCTACGTCACTTTTACATCCCCTTTCATCGCGTCACTGGTCAATCAATTTCTATTCTTCGTTTCTTGTGTCATTGTGTCATTCAACAAAAAGTCTTAGTGGACATGGGGCGAAGAAAGATAGAATTACAATTGGCGTATGTGCAAATGCGTTAGGCACACATAGCATTATGCCTATTGTAATTTATAAATATAAAAAGCTAAGAGCTTTGAAACATGTACTTTCATTACCTGTAATTTTTAAATCGCAGTCAAATGCACGGATGGGTAGAACGTTATTTTCAGATTGATTTGAAAACCATTTCAAACCATCAGTAAAACAATATCAGGAGGAAAAACAAATATCGGAGAAAGTAAAATGATGTTAAATGATTGCGAAGCCTACAAAATTTCGCTACAAGAAGAGGAAGATTTTAAAATTATATATTTACCATCTAATACAGCATTTGTCCTGGAACCAATGGATCAAGGGATCATAGGAAAAATAAAAAGAAATTTCCGGCACAAGCTTTTGCGACTTGTTTTAACATATGATCAAGGAATAAATGAATTTTATGACGAATACACATTAAAAACCTGTATTGACATTTTATCGGATTCGTGGTTCAAAGTTACAACAAAGAACATAAAAAATGCATGGAATAAACTGCTACATAATAATAATCCTGCTGGCCCTTCAATTCAATCACACATGGGAGAGTTTGAACCTGATTGGCCAGAGATAATGAGTGCAATTACAGGAGAGCAATGCACCCTGATACATGCCACACAATTTTTATTAGACTGTGAGGAGGAAGAAAGAAGGAACGAAAACGAAAAAACAGAACTGCAAAATGAACCAAACAACCACAATAAATTACATGCGGCCCTTAAGTTATTGACATCTTACAGTAAAAGAGAACCACCTTACATACAACACCTTATGGAGGCATTAAAATTATATCTTTTGAGCAAGGATAAATTAAATAAGTAAGTACATACGTATTCATATACAATGGTAAAAATTTGCAGCCAATTTGAATATGAATTATTTACAAATTAATGTTTTTTTTACATTATTTGTTATTAGAAAATAGAGGAAAAACACCACCTTGTTATAACGACGTATTTTATTTATTACGTAATTTACTAAAATAAAATGAATTACAGATTAAGTATCAAGTAAATAAATGTTGTTCGGTCTCATTGCAAGGCTGGAAATCTGTTTCGGTTTCCTTCCGTATTCAGGAAGAAGATCCGAAAGAACGAAATTATTTTATTGTGAAAAGGTGAAAGTTTTAGTATTTTAGGTGTACCCGGTGACTACGCGACGCATCCCGATTGCCATAGCCAGGGTGGTACCAGCGATCGCGAACTCTCTGACCACCCTTCGTACCTGCGAAAACTGTGACAGCAGCGCACCAATTTGCATCTGATCGATTGTACCAAACCATCGGAAAATAGCATTTAAAGCGACAAATTTGAATTTTTTGGGAGAATCAAATAAACATCATTGCCTAAACTTTTCACCATCGCACACCACGTGCATCTTGGCAGCGCATTACGCGCAACGTCTATCGTCTTTGATTCTATTGGCAACAGAAATATCTGTCCAAACTATATCACGTTTGGTCTCATTTGAATCAGAAATCCATCAGCAATATATTAAAAAAAAATCAGTATTAAAATGTTAAAATTAAAAAAAATCTATGTCATTGTATTATGAGCTGTCTTCCGGGAATTCGAGTCAAAGGAGCCGGGGCGCGTGCCGCAGCACACGTGTTCACCGACTCGCATAGCGAGAAAATCGATAAATTACAGGGTCGCGCAATATCTCGGTGTCAGAAGTGGCATACTTAAGTCGCGCCAGGAAGAGAGACACTACTATACATGTATATACGGTCTAAGGACGTAACGCCCAAGCGACACAATCTCTCAATAAGAGCGCGGTCCCTAGATCGAGATGTTCGATCTCAATCCATAAAACCGCGGTGTCACCAGTCTGGCTCATAACGCGTCACGGCTGTCTGGCCTCGGAAAGCGACGGAGAGGCTCTTCGGAATCGAGCAGATAGCACCGTAGGACCGCTGTCAGCCGGCAAAGACCGAGCACCCGGCGATCTATCATCCGCGATCCTCTCCCGGGAACGATTGCTAAAGAGTTTCGAATGACGGCCGGCCATTTGCGATCGATGGCCCATCCACGCGCGAGCGCGATATCGGTTTTTCCACCTAGAATTAGTATCTGGCTACGTTCAACCCCCCGTTTGACTCGGCAGCCGTTCCTCCCCCCCCTCTCCATAAGAGACGAGAAGAATCCCGGGGGTTATAGGAAGAGGATTCTCGAGGTTCTAATCTCCTGATGGTCGGTCAGCTTAGCTTTTTACGGGGGCCGTATGAAAAATCTATCAGGGTTAAAGCGTCGCTGAATCATTGATCGCTTATGCACACCGGCGCGGCTTTATCGGATGGATTCTCCTGTGAGGAACCGTTTCCGAGCGGCGCGCCGATTTGAAAAATTCAGCCGCGTACCGGGCACTAATAGAGGACTTTTTGCAAGTTGACGAGCCATCCGAACCGGGTGCGCCCGTTAATTATTTTATGACGCGACGTCCACGGGATTCGCGGCGATGCTGGGGGAGGACTTAGGCTGTCTTCCCACTTGGAACCGTTTTATAGCCAATTTCAATCGACCGATTTCAATGAAATTTTCAGCGTGTACAGGGTGTTCCACGTAACCGTTGCCACGATTTTTTCCAGCATCTCCGGCGGTCTAACAAATAAACGTTTCGAACAAATGTTACTCGGTTTTTAGCCGGCTACGGATTGCGATATAAAAAGCTTCGGAAAGAAATATTTTACGTAAAGAAATCAAGGTCACTTTCATTTTTTTTTAAGTTGCACAAGACGAATTCGATGACCTGTTATACCACGACCTTCGGATGACCTTGACGTAACACAGTTTTCAATGACAACATATCACTTCGTTGATCGCATTTTTTGTGCGTCAAGGTTGTCCGTAGGACATGATGTAACATATCGTTGGATTCGTCTTGGCACAAGCTACAATGATATGAAGTAAAAGATATAAGATGCAATTTAAGAAAATGAAGGTGACCTTAATTTTTTGGAATAAAACACTTATTTCTGAAACTTTTTATACCGCATTATTCCGACTATTTTTTATTCATATTAACATTAGATTTACGGAACCCGTTAAAATGGCGTGTCACCAATTTTTTAATTTACGATTACGGCAAATGTTGCAATAACACTTGTTGAGAATCAGAATAAACGTCTTATTGTTACTTTTATAAACTCATTTAAAACAGCTGTTTTTTGTCTAAAAATCTAGTATTAAATAAATATTCCAAAATGTATAATCTTATCTACAAACATCAATTCATCGAACAGTAGTATAAATATTCAACAATAACATTTTTAATCGTCGTAAAATCGATGATAATATTATACCCTCTGAAAAGCGTTCCGTACGATAGGTACAGTAAATTCTCCTTAATTGATGCTCAGCTTAGAAACAAAAATGGACAATTTGGGAAGAAGAGATACAATTATTCGAGCTTTGCGGCTCGTTTTTATAGTTAACGATCGTCACCAGCTATAAAAGCGAGCCGCAAGGACACGAAAGCATTCTTTTTGGAAGAAAATTGCTGCTATATTTTTAGACATAATCATTTCAAATTTATATTTATTTATATGTAAAATAAAATTTGTATTCTAAAGATTTCTATGGAATTTTCAATGAAATAATCATCAATTATTAATGAATTGAAAATGAAATAAAAATTGAGACCATCTTCAACGAAAAATTTTAATTCTGACCAACGATGCCCTAAAATATTGGTAGCGGTTAGTTTTTAAAATCAATCGTACGTCAGCGGTGTCTGGCATTTTTCGAGCGTCATTTAAAAATGTTTATTGCTCCATGATATAGTAAAAAAATATACGGTTACGATCGCGAGAGTCTACAGAATCGTTCTACGAAAAATTCGTGCCTCTAGCGTCACAAGTTACACCGGGAAAAATTCTCAAACGCGATAATTTGTCTGCTGAAAAAGAAACTCATCTCCCAGCAATTCGAGTTTCAAACTGAAATCTTCGAAGAACCGACAACGAGATCGAGAAAAGATCGTCTCGCGACGTGTAAATGAAATCGGAATCTACGAGATAAAATTCATCGTCGGTTATCATCACGGCCGGAAGCGTGACCGCGGCCTAATAAGTGTCCTCGAGCGGGTGGTTTCGCTCACCTCTTGGAGCTCTGCGCGCCCATCGCGGCGATCACGGCCGATTGGCGGGAAATTCGAACGGGGTTCCAGCGCGTCCGCGGTGCGGCAACAGCAATCAACCGAATAATTTAAGGGTCCATCGAGATAACGGTAGGTTACGACGCGGATCGCGACTATATTTCCGTCATCGACGCGAACCTATCCGCTTAACGACCAGATTTCCCACGATGCGCAGCACGCACGCGTGCACAAATCGAGAGGACCGTTCGATACAGTCTTTTGTCCCACTGTCGCTGTTAAAATAACGTGATTCCGCGAAAGACACCGGGACAGGAGCGTAATAGAAACACTGATACCGAACCGGCCGCGGCCGGCCGATCGTCACCGATTTTACGATTTCCCGCTAGCTCCCATGGACCCCCGTGGACCCCCATGAAACCAATATGGCCGCCGGGAAATAATGGGACAGTAGGGCAGCTCTCTCGCGATACCCTGTGCGCATTTTATGCGAAATCAACTTTAAATTCATCGCGCCCCGCCAGCCGAGAATCATTCTCCCCGACGTGAAACAATTCGCTCGATTCCATTCGAAACGAGATTAGTTTTTTGGTTGATGCGCGCACCGGGACGAACATGAATTCTTCTGGAAATTTGGCGGTACGTCATGCGGCCAGAATATGCCGTGAAATATGATCGCCACGTATCTTTCTTTTAGAAAATTTTAACGTTTTCGTAGAATTTTTAGTCCGTTCTTCGATTTCCCAGGTTTTATTCGTCGATTGTTGTTTATGTATTTAATGTTGTTTTTATGTTGTATGGTTTTTAGTACGGTTTTTTGATGCAGCAATGGCTCGACGAGCATCACGGGTGATCAATTTTATAATTGTATGAAGTGATTGTTTAAACAATTTTTTATCTGGAGCGAGCGTATTTTTACGTTTGCAAGAAAATATTAATATTTCTTGTCCACGACAACATTGAGCTTAATACTAATTTTTAAGCAATTTTTAAGAATTTTTTGGAAAAAAACACGAGACTCTGACCTTTTTTTATAGAAAAATTTTTCGAGTTGGAGTAACTTACTAAAAATTGTTCCGGGTATTCAATTTTATAATCATTAATATCTGATGTTTGTTTAAACTGTTTAATTCTAGGAAAATACGTAGCAAAATATATTTAATGATAATAACAACCTTGAGGAAAACACTAATTTTTTAAAGATTTTCGAAACAACATGAGAAGTTGACGATTTTTTAAATTAGCAACTAAAGCATTCGAATAATTTTCATTAATTAAATGATTTAATTTTCAATAATAATAATAATTATATAACTATAAACAATTTTCGTTAATTTAATTCAATAATTTTGTTAAATACAATTTAATTTTGTCCAATAAGTGTTAATAAATTATTTAAAAAATGGCATTTTAGAAATCGTTTTCGGTAAAATTATTATATTATTATATTTCATTTTATTATAAATTCCATTTTATTATTATAATTAACTTAACGTCCGACTTTGTTTCACGGGCCTGTCAAAGGGGAAATTTAGAAAATTTTTAAGATTTTGTGAAATATGTTCGTAGTCGCTAGAAGCTACAACGTAGTCACATTTAAACAAAATCCGAAACAGTACTCCGAACGGTGTCCGTTTTCGCGTGAGTAGACCCGAATTTATGGTTGCGTCTGATCGTTACATCGAAAATATCTGCGGATGCCAAGGATTAACCGTAGCAGGTAATAAATCAGAAAAGCGTTTTGTCTCGTAGGAAGCAGAAAGAAATGAGGGACTCGACGAAAACTCGCCACCGACTCTACTTTTGGCAAACGACTGCGGGCGATATATAATACTGTAAAATACTAAAATGTATAAGGGAGAATAACGTTTTCACGAAAATACTGCTTCCCACGGATAGATCGATATTGTCTACAATTCATCATCGGGAGGACAAGCGCAATACAAATTGAATCATTCGGAAATCTTAATCGTTTCTCAATGGTTAATTTTGAAAATAGTGTTTTTTTTATTTTGAAAAATTTAATTTATTATTTATATAACATTAATAATTATAATTATACATTTATTATTTAGATAATGATAAGTTATGTACATGTTAAAAATTTCACTGAAATCGGTTGACCTTCGTACGAGCTGTAAATAATTAATGATCGCAAAAATCGCAGTTTTGTTCCGACCTTTTACACTTTTGATCAATAAGTATGAGAAATTTGCAATTTTTACAATCTTTTAACGCTTGTAACTTACCATTGCGTTAAACGATTTCAATGAAATTTTCAGCATGCGTATAACTTACCGAGATCTACAAGACGCATTTTTTACATTTTCGTTAGATTTCATAATATAAACATCCTTTTTTATTATTAAATAATTAACTTTCATATTTCAAAAGAAGTATTCGAAATTTATAGATTTTGTCATTATTAATAAATATAATTAACTAATGATATATATTGAAATTATTAATAAATATTTTATTAAACATTCATTAATTAAATATCTCGAAGTTCGAAAAATCGGCAAAATTAGCCCAAAAGTGATCAAAAATAGCTTGCTCAGATAAGAAAGTTAAACAACGAGAGTTTTTTACTTCGTTTTGTCATTCCAAGTATGTAATAGCAAAATTGTAACATTATCTATTATACAGGTCCCTCTATGATCTAAAAAAAAATTCAAATCGTCTACTCTAATTTTAAAAAAGTTAAAATAGCACCTTGAAAAGTGTTCGAATATCAGTGGGAGTCACTGTATACATATAGCTGATGGCCGGCCTCGGCGACCAAGGGTTGTATTCGCGAGGCATTTTCATGCCCGGCATCTTTTTCGCCGGCATTGTTCGTCCTTGACGAATACGAGGTTCTCTGTTCTTCAGCAAGGGCGAAATGAACAGTCCTCCGAAGCATTGGCGGATTAATGCGTACTGGTGCCCGAGGCGCGATACAAAATTGAGATCCCCAATACGCTATGACACGCTATGACAAATAGAGCGATTATTAAAAAAAAGTTTTATTTGAAAATAAAAACTTTATTTATGGCATAGAGAAATTAATTTCAATAACAGCTTTTCGGGACTTTTGCTAGTGCACAGTCGAATGCATGTGTAGATTTCAGCTAGCGACTTGCGTTCATTTGTCGCATATGCATTGCATTTATATCATTTTACCACATGAAATAATATCACGTCGTTCGTTTCAACAGACAGCTGTTATATTATGTACAAAAAAAACAAAATACTACTAATTTATCAATATGTAATTTAATCAAAATAATACATGTTTGCTGGCTTTAAATGGACTTACATCATTTTCATAATTAGTCAATTGTAATAATCATTTAATTTCAGTTATGAAATTTTAAATATCATTTGAAATATATTTTCTATTAATCCATATAATTTTGTTTATTAATAATAACAATAAATAAAATAGGAGTCTCGTTTCTTATTTTGAACGTCAAACATATTTATACATTGTTAAACTTAAAATAAGATATTGTTATTATTTATTTACCGTAAATAACCAGACCCTGTTTAGTCCCGGTAGGTTCTGCTTTCCCTTGCAAATCATAATTTTCATCAAGGCTCGGTGCGAGCCTGTTTACAATGGTTCCTTCATTGACTCATTTGCACTGGCTCGGCCTAATCCGCCGCTTCTCTTTTTTTTTTTAATTTAACCGAACGAGCCAATCCTTGCAAAATCCGTATGACACGACCGGTCATCGCAGGTACATGTGCTTACCTGATAGCCGGCAGCGGTGGCTAATGGTTTTCCACGGGAGACGTTTTCATACCTGGCGCATCTTTTCCGGTAGTATCCTTTTGTCATTGTTCGTCCTTGCTGATTAGGACGTTCTGTCCTTTAGCAAGGACAGTATAAATAGCCTGCCGATGTCAACGGAAACACTCATTCTGTGATCAGTGCAGCAACAATCAGCAATCAGCAAACAGCAGTGATCAGTGCGAAGACTTCGGCGAATTTTCTCAGTTAATTTTCCCAGTGAAGCATAGTGACAATTTTTTAGTGAACTAAAATGGCATGGTACGTACATTTTTGCTATATTTTTCCGCGAACATTCTTCAGTCACTTGTTTTGACTAATGTTTTCCGTGTGTCGGGTATAAGAAAGAACAATTTATTTTTACGAATTTAAGTATTTATAAATAAAATATATTTTTCATCGAGACACGAATCAACCTCTAGTTTGGCCGGATACGGAGAATTCTCCCTAATTGACGCTCGGATAGTGCACGAAGATGGACAAGTCGGGAAGAGGGGATACGATTATTCAAATTTTTGTAAATTGAAATCTTGAAAATTATAACATTTAAATACTAGATAATTTAAAAAATGTACATTTAGAAATCGGAGAACTTAAAAATCGTGAATTTGTAAATCAAAGAATTTAGAGATTGAAATCTTAAAAATTAGATCATATAGAAATCAGCTAACTTCGAAATTGTAAATTTATAAATCAGAGAATTTAAAAACCGTCAATTTGAAAATCGGACGATTCAGAAATTGGAATCTTAAAAATCAGAAAGTACAGAAACCAGATAATTTCGAAATTATGAATTTAGAAGTATGCGCATTGAAACATCGTGCCATTCGAAACGGTTGGATCGAGAAATTGCAAGTTTCTCGGAACGGAAAAATGTGTTTAATCCTGGCGTATAAATATTTCCAATTTATTCGCTTATAAAAACGAGTCGTCTACAAAGTTGTCGATTCACCGATAACTATAAAAACGAGCCGCGAGGCTCGAGTAATCGTGTCTCCTCTTCCCAGATTGTCCATTTCTGTGCGTAATCCGAGCGTCAGTTAGGGAGACATTACTGTATCTCCAAACGTTTCTGCAAACTTGATTCGATTAAAGCTTCCGTCGTTTAATATACCGTTTAATATTACTATACCACACGCCATCAGAAGCTGCAAGATACGTGCATACTAATTAATTGTTTCTTTTCGTTCAGTTCCAGAACCACAACTGAATCCTGCATTCAGTGGGGCTCCATAAATGGTGGAGAAATCGAGTTCGAGTCTCTGACGGAGAATACTTTGGAGGGAGCATTAGAAGTAATAAGGAAAAGCTTTTTCCCCAACGAGAGCATCTGCAAAGGCATAAATCTGTTATCGGATCCTTGTAGCGTCAAAGCGCTCGAGGAGGTGTGTTTGGCAGTTACTAGAGACGGTGTCAGGCTTGTCGCAATCGAAGTCAAGACTCAGAAAGTTGTTGGTGTCGTTCTCAATAAAATTAAGAAAATAAAAAGAGATGAAATTGACCCGCGGTGGTTGTGGGGGCAACCACCGTACGATCGACTTCCCCCGATCATCAGGCATCCTCCTGAAATGACTTGGCTTGAGAGCTTCAGAGAAGATTGTGAACATCACACGGCCAATGCCTACCTAGATTTGATGATTGCTATAAACGACCAGATAAATTTATTCGAATATTATGATGTTGATTGTATTATGGAGTGTATGTTTCTGGCTACGCTGCCGGAGATGCAGCAGCAAAATATTGGCGAGAGCTTAGTGTGCTTGTCCGTGGATGTTGCCAATGCGCTGGGTAGTGGAGAAGATGTGAAAGTACCATTAGCCGATACTGGAGGTGATAGTATAATCCGTCATTACCTGGGCGTACCGAAGTTAGTGACTGCCGTCATGACTTGCAATTACGCGCAGATCATCGCGAGGAGGTGCCGCTTTAAGGTCTTTAAAAGGATCAATTACAGGAACTTTGGCTGGGATAACGTACCGTTCCGCGAGAGAATCGGGGATGAGCATCGTGACTTCACTGTAGTAGTCAAGAAAATAAAGAACTTGTACGATTCTTAAAGAAGATATCGCGATATCAAGAAAATTATATTTTATTTAGTATTTACGTGTGTTTAGCACGATTACGATAATATAATTTTGACCGAAGTTGTCAATTATTATCCTCGAAATTATCTTTGGAATTATTAATTTTGAACTTATCATCTTCGAAATTGTTATCTTCGACATTGTGATCATCTTCGAAATTATTATCTTCGAAATTATTATCTTCGAAGTGATCCTAGAAATAATTATCTTTGAAATTGTTATCCTAGAAATTATTATCTTTGAAATTGTTATTCTATAAAGTGTTATCTCCGAAATTGTTATCTTTGGAAATATAGATCTCGAAATTATTATCCTTGAAATTATTATCCTTGAAATTATTATCCTTGAAATTATTATCCTTCAAATTATTATCTTTAGAATTATCATCGAAATGATTAAAATAACACCAATTGACCAAAATATATTCGCTATGCATTGCTATTGGAATCTCGTCGATTTATCAATCGACTTATCAATGAAAAGTGTAGAAATAAAACAATGAAATTTATACTTTTCTGCCTGGTTACTCGTCGTTTAAGCCACTTCATGAAGGAACGGAGATCAGGCACTCGCGCATTTGCATCAACATTTGCATTGTTGCGGCGCAACGCCGACGTAAAATAAATAAAGCAAATCGCCGAGAATTCCGGAATTCATAAAGTTCGCACGGAATCGCAGTTATTCTTTTCTGATTATTATTCATGGTCGTGATGAATAAGTCGCGTCCGTTCCTTCGGAACCAACATCTTTTTCTGTGAAATATCAGCGGAACGATGCCGCCGTAGAAACAAATTGGAAATATTTATACGCCGGGATTAAACACATTCTTCCTTTCCGAGAAACTTGCAGTTTCTCGATCCAGCCGTTTTGAAATGTACGATGTTTCAATGTGCATACTTCTAAATTCACAATTTCGAAATTATCTGGTTTCTGTAGTTTCCGATTTTTAAGATTTCAATTTCTGAATTGTCCGATTTATAAATTCACGATTTTTAAGTCTTCTGATATCTAAATTAACAACTTTGAAATCATTTGGTTTCTAAATTTCCTGATTTTTAAGATTTCAATTTATAAATTCTTCGATTTTTATGTTATTTGATTTTTAAGATTGCAATTTATAAATTCTTTGATTTTTAAATTCACGATTTTTATGTCATTTGATTTTTAAATTTAGAATTTTGAAGTCATCTGATTCCTAAATGTTTTAATTTTTGAGATTCCGATTTCTAAATTCTTCGATTTTCGAATTTGTAATTTTTAATTTTTCAGATTATGGTACCTAAATGTTTCGATTTTTGAAATGCGATATCTTGATTGTTATTTCGGAACAGTTTGTATTCCAATCGGCGATCTATGGATTATTGTAGAGTGGTTTAAACGACGCCGTTATTAACACTGTCCGGAGGTTTGTCGTTTTCACGTTCGAACTAGCCAGCGGTTAATCGAACCTTGGTAATGTCCCGCGTACACGCGGAATTAGAAACGTATAATTCCAATCCAATTCGCCTGCCACGTTGAATTTCATTTACACCGGCGCGACGGCGGTTTTGGTGCGTCCGATTTGATTAGCAGTAACAATTCGGTTGACTGCAGTTTGTTTAGACGATTTAGATTCAATGGATTCAATCCGCGAAGCCGCTCCAAAGGGAAACCGAACGGTTCGCACGATTAGCACTTTTCTTTTCGTTATTAGCTATTGTTATTATCTTGTGTTATTATCCACAGCTTGGTTGTGTTAAATACAAATTGTCTACGTCGATCGCGACATACAAATACAATACTCTATAATATGACCGAATTTGGCTTCCGATGATTCCACCATTTTGCATTTGAATAATGATGTTTCGTCATAAATTTATAAAATTCTATTGCCATTATTAACAATTGATCTTACTTTTCGTAGATTATTATTAAAAGAACAGGATTTGGAACGACTTTATCGCCTAATAAATGCTCTATGACGAAAGCTAACCCAAAATCGACAATTACTTTTTAGCAACGTACGCTTTCAAAATATGCAAATATCATAATTATACAAAGTTCTCGCTATTAATAATTGTGGCTTGTTAACAATTGTTGTTGTGATAAAATTGTTCGTAATTCATTGTAAATATATTGTCAACAATTGTTGCTGTAATAAAATTGTTCATAATTCATTGTAAATATAATGTTAATAATTTGTATCATTTGTCGTAGACAAATGTATACAAATTCTTGAGCAATTAATAAATTCTCAGTCTGCTTCATTGATAACAAATTTTGCAGTATGTTTTCAATTTCTTTAAAAATAAATATTGACGCAACGATAAAGAAATGTTCAGAATTTTATGAATATAATACGATGATAAATAAAAAGGGAAGTTTGTAAATACGGATATGTAGTTACAATAGAGGAATAATCAAAGTGGTGCACACATCCGATTGACTGCTGCGTTCTCACTGTAATTTCCGATCCGCGTCGCGATCTAATGGATTAACAGAAGCTTGCGGTCTCGTGTTAAAACGGATATTAACAGACTGCAACTAAAATAATCAATTAAACCCCTTTAACAGAATTGCATGCAGACGTGAATCCTATTAGCGGCTTTGCTCAGCCTCTAATACATTCGTTATGTAACAGAGTTGCAATCATTGTAGAGAGGATAGCGAATTACATGTTTTTGAAAATCCATTGCTTGAATTTTGAATAATTTCCGTACACAGAAAATGGCATCAAATGGTATAAAATAGCATAAAATTGCCTAAAATTGCATAAAATGGGATAAAGTAGCATAAAATGGTGTAAAATGGCAGAAAATGGCAAGGAAAGCTAGTAGATCACTGTTTTTGGTCCCAATGGAAAGAGGAGACTTCATTCTATCAGATCATAGTCATTTCAATCGCTATGAAAATTTTAAATTATGAGAGAAATGTGAATTTGAAAATAACCAAAAAATTACCATCTCTACTTAGAATGGGGGGTCTTAAAGATACAAAGGCACTAATACTGAATAATCCAAACGGCGCGAAAGCTAAGATTTCACCCTTTGAAATGTATCTAAGGACACCATTTTATAGTTTTTTTTGTTAACAAAGTTACGATATTTTGAATTTCAGGATTTCATTCGGAAGAGAATCCAAGGTGCTATACGATGGCAAACAAAAATCATAGATCAATATTTTCGGGCTCATTCGAAAGGGGAGACTTCGTTCGTTAAAATAATTGTGAACTAAACAATTTTTTGAACCACTCAGACGTATGCGAATATGAGAAATCGACAAGACGGAAACATTTGTATTTACAGTGCAGGGTATTAACGAAATAAAATTTATTAAACAGAAGAATTAAGATGCTACGAAACTGGAAACTTGGACTTTTAAAATGAGTCGAAGAACACAACCCTAAAAAATGTTCGCCTAGAATTCCACGACCTCAGAAATCACACTAACCTTGGACACTTTTTTTCAAAACTGCCATGAATTGGCAACAAAATATCGCAGATCAATGTTCTTGGACTCGTTGGAAAGGGAATACTTCGTTCCACAGAATCACGGTGATTTCGTACGCCGGAGAAACGTTTCGAACATATTAGAAGCACGCGAATTTGAAAAACGACCAACAATGTTCCATTTTCGCTTATCGCTCGAGTTCCATCGAACCATTTTTCGTTTCGTGCGATTTATGGTGTAGTGCCGGCAGTGCACAGAGCCAAAAATATTCGCGCCGAATCGGAAATGTGATTATCATGTTCGCGCGACCCCCAGCCGCCGAAATTCAATTGGTCCAGCAAGTTTCGGTTGATCCAGCAAATCAGAACTTGGTGAAATATCGTTGGCGCACTTGTAACAATGACACGGAGTCACTAGAGCTTCAGATGATAGCGATTAGGGCAAATTTCGCAGGAGTTAGACGATTACGCTAGTTCTGGCTTGTCGTCGACGGATAATAAAACGGATAATAAGAGCACGCGTCGCGACGGATAATTTACGATTTTTCGATGATTTTTAGCGCTGGTTGACAAGAATCACCGGTACGAATGTCGGACAATTTTATTTCATAATTTTAATTGCTCCTGGACAAAATATTCTCCTTTTTATTTTCTGCACTGTGAAACTGCCCCTTTAACAACGACATCCTGATGTTATTCTATTTTCTTGTATATTCATCAAATTTATCAGATATTAAAATAATGTGTATAATAAAACGTGAACTCTTTATCCCCTTTTCCTATTTTCTTTTAGAGCGGAACAGCCCTTTTTTAATTGCGATATGTAGATGTTACCTTATTTTTTTATATGTTTAAAAAAAATGATATTAAATTATATGTTATTAAGGAATTTTCAATAAAAGCAAAATGTCGAAAAATTTTCAGAGTTGTTCAATACTGTTGATAATCAAATTTCATCAATTTATTTTGTCAATTGATTATACAAAAACTTGAAATATACAAGCGAATATTTACGCTAATTTTACGCACAAAATTCTCGACATATGTAAATAACAATCTCAATCGCCTCTCACTTCTCATTCATCATCCGATCATTGAATACATTGATCACGCATCATTCGTTTCCGCATTTATACTAATTATACAATTTTAATAAAAATAATCCCGAAAATATTAAATAAATAATTAAAAATTATTTCAATTATTTTTTTCATTCTTAACACACTCAATACATAGCTTTCTTATTATTAAATAAATGAATTTCCTTATATATCAGGTATGGAATTGTTATGTGTACAGTAAATTCTCCCTAATTGATGCTCAGCTTAGAAACAAAAATAGATAATTTGGGAAGAGAAGATACGATTAAGCGAGCCTTGCAACCGGTTTTTATAGTTGCTGACAATCGGTATCTATAAAAAGGAGCTGCAAGGCTCGAATAACCGTATCTCCTTTTTCCAAATTGCCCATTTTTCTTTAGAAGCCGAAAGAAAATTGGGAAGAATTTAATATACAATGTTCTATGAATGTATATAGAAACGTGGAAATATCTAAAAAATATGGGTGATACGAACAATGTTTTAAAACGAATATTATAAGATATCGATGATCAGATTCGATGCTTTGTACATGCTATTCTACAAAACTATTTGTTTATACTATTCGTTATTTCTCGATATAATCATCGATTTTTCAAGTTCCATCGTATAGATATTAATCAGTGAGGTATGTAAACACTTTTACAATACCATTCGAAAAGTCGTCGACTAGAACAACCGTGCCTGGGTTAAAGATTCGTTCTCGATGATCGCAAAGGATCGCATCTTAATGTCGATATTTACATCGATTTTTAAGTGAAAAAGAAAGAACTTTTATCATTAAATATATATATAATAATATAATGCGTGCCATAAACTCGAGGACCGGTCGTAAAAGTATCAAAGTCGAGATCCTGGGTCTGGCCCCTTGAAAGTCCTTATAATTTTACAACCGGTCCTAAGAACCGACCGTTCATGTCACGTATTTGGGTATGCTAGAATTTCTGATTTTAATTTCTGCTTGCCCCCTCCCCCATCGGACAATGTTCTGCCCATCATCAGCACGGCATTCTAGTCTATTGATTACGGGTGAATAATGGTGGGGGAGATTAACCAAGAAATTCTTATTTGTATTCTCTTCGATCGTGAATGGCCGTAACGGTACCTTAAGGGGTGAACGTTTCCTCTGCCCAATCCGCTGGAAGGTCCGCGGACTGTACGCATTCTTGTAAATGAACAAGAAAACAATGTACGCAACAATCTACGTTTTCTTGGCTAATGACCGTGGCCGGCCGCTCGGTCTCCCGTGCAATTTACCGTACGGTGCAGTAAATCCACCCTAATTGACGCTCAGATTGTGCACGAATTCTGTTTACACAGCTATACATATATCGATTTACCAGTGAAATTCATGATGTTCGAAATAAAAATCGAGCCGTCGAAAAACTTTCGGTGTTGTTAATTATAATTGTTCAATATTGTTGATAATCATATTTTATCGATTTATAATAGTAAATACTATAAATTATAACAATAGTAAATTCTAGCCGGACTACATAGCTTATGTGTTAATTTTATAGTAATTAATACGAATGTTAATTTCAGCAATGCTAATGCGAAAATTGACAGCAATTTCAATTTCGATGATATTAAATAATATGTTATTAAGGAATTTTCAATAAAAACAAAATGTCAAAGAAATTTCAGAATTGTTGTATACTGTTGATAATCAAATTTCATAAATTTATATTGTCAATTGATTATACAAAAGATTAAAATATACACGCGAATATTTACGCTAATTTCACGCTCAACATTCTATATATGTAAATAACAATTTCAATCGCCTCTCACTTCTCATTCATCATCCGATCATCGAATACATTGATTTTCACTGCTCACGCATCATTCGATTCCGCAGTTATACCAATTATACAATTTTAATAAAAATAACCCCGAAAATATTAAATAAATAATTAAAAATTATTTCAATTATTTTTTTCATTCTTGATACATTAAATACATAGCTTTCTTATTATTAAATAAATGAATTTCCTTATATATCAAGTATGGAATTGTTATGTGTACAGTAAATTCTCCCTAATTGATGCTCAGCCTTAGAAACAAAAATGGACAATTTGGGAAGAGGAGATACAATTATTCGATCTTTGCGGTTCGTTTTTATAGTTAACGATTGCCACCAACTATAAAAACGAGCCGCGAGGCAACGAAAGCATTCTTTTTGAAAGAAAATTGCTGCTATATTTTTAGACATAATCATTTCAAATTTATATTTATTTATATGTAAAATAAAATTTGTATTCTAAAGATTTCTATGGAATTTCCAATGAAATAATCATCAATTATTAATTAATTGATAATGAAACAAAAATTGAGACAATCTTCAACGAAAAATTTTAATTCTGACCAACGATGCCCTAAAATATTGGTAGCGAAATATATTTCTTGAAATGAGGGACTCGACGAAAACTCGCCTGCGACTCGACTTTTGGTGAACAGATGCGGACGATATATAATACTGTAAAATACTAAAATGTATAAGGGAGAGTAACGTTTTCACGAAAATACTGCTTCGCACGGATAGATCGATATTGTCTACAATTCATCATCGGGAGGACAAGCGCAATACAAATTGAATCATTCGGAAATCTTAATCGTTTCTCATTGGTTTATTTTGAAAATGGTGTTTTTTTTATTTTAAAAAATTTAATTTATTATTTGTATAATATTAATAATTATAATTATACATTTATTATTTAGATAACGATAAGTTATGTACATGCTAAAAATTTCACTGAAATCGGTTGACCTTCGTACGAGCTGTAAATAATTAATGATCGCAAAAATCGCACTTTTTATCAAGAAGTGTGAGAAATTTGCAATTTTTACAATCTTTTAACGTTTGTAACTTACCATTGCGTTAAACGATTTCAATGAAATTTTCAGCATGCGTATAACTTACCGAGATCAACAAGACGCATTTTTTACATTTTCGTTAGATTTCATAATATAAACATCCTTTTTTATTTTTAAATAATTAACCTTCATATTTCAAAAGAAGTATTCGAAATTTATAGATTTTATCATTATTAATAAATATAATTAACTAATGATATATATTGAAATTATTTATAAATATTTTATTAAACATTCATTAGTTAAATATCTCGAAGTTCGAAAAATCGGCAAAATCGGCAAAATTAGCCTAAAAGTGATCAAAAATAGCTTCCTCAGATAAGAAAGTTAAACAACGAGAGACTTTTACTTTGTTTTGTCATTCCAAGTATGTAATAGCAAAATTGTAACATTATCTATTATACAGGTCCCTCTATGATCTAAAAAAAAATTCAAATCGTCTACTCTAATTTTAAAAAAGTTAAAATAGCACCTTGAAAAGTGTTCGAATATCAGTGGGAGTCACTGTATACATATAGCTGATGGCCGGCCTCGGCGACCAAGGGTTGTATTCGCGAGGCATTTTCACGCCCGGCATCTTTTTCGCCGGCATTGTTCGTCCTTGACGAATACGAGTTCTCTGTTCTTCAGCAAGGGCGAAATAAAGAGCCCTCCCAAGCATTGGCGGATTAATGCGTACTGGTGCCCGAGGCGCGATACAAAATTGAAATCCCTAATACGCTATGACACGCTATGACAAATAGAGCGATTATTAAAAAAAGTTTTATTTGAAAATAAAAACTTTATTTATGGCATTGAGAAATTAATTTCAATAACAGCTTTTCTGGACTTTTGCTAGTGCACAGTCGAATGCATGTGTAGATTTCAGCTAGCGACTTGCGTTCATTTGTCGCATATGCATTGCATTTATATCATTTTACTACATGAAATAATATCACGTTGTTCGTTTCAACAGACAGCTGTTATATTATGTATAAAAAAATAAAATACTACTAATTTATCAATATGTAATTTAACCAAAGTAATACATGTTTGCTGGCTTTAAATGGACTTACATCATTTTCATAATTAATCAATTGTAATAATCATTTAATTTCAATTATGAAATTTTAAATATCATTCGAAATATATTTTCTATTAATCCATATAATTTTGTTTATTAATAATTACAATAAATAAAATAGGAGTCTCGTTTCTTATTTTGAACGTTAAATATATTTATATATTGTTAAACTTAAAATAAGATATTGTTATTATTTATTTACTCTCTTTATGTGGCGGTGTTTTGAAATAGTCATGATGCACAGGCGTTACATAATGTAATAACTGTTTCATATCCTTATATTTTTCGTATGTAACAGATCTCTCGGCATCGCTATACAAAGATGACATTTGAAAACATTAATTCCACTTGGATATCTCCCGCATCACTATACCTGCAGGAAAATTCTTCATACCATCGAATTCCCCCTTTCATGCTAAACAACTTTTGTAGGAACATGTTTTCGATAACTTCACCCTGTAAATATATCCAATAACAAAGGTACTGTAAATAACCAGGCCCTAATTAGTCCCCGTAGGTTCTGCTTTCCCTTGCAAATCATAATTTTCATCAAGGCTCGGTGCGAGCCCGTTTACGATGGTTCCTTCAATTGACTCATTTCCACTAGCTCGGCCTAATCCGCCGCTGTTCTTTTTCTTTTAATTTAACCGAACGAACCGATCCTTGTAAAATCCGTATGACACGACCGGTCATCGCAGGTACATGTGCTTACCTGATAGATACAATTAAAAAATGTACATTTATATATATAGAAATCGGAGAACTTAAAAATCGTGAATTTGTAAATCAAAGAATTTAGAAATTAAAATGATAAGATTTAGAAAATTTGGGAAGCAGATGATTTAAAAATTTGTAAATTTAAGAGTCGGAAATCTTAAAAAGCGTAAATGCAGAAATCAAAAAATTCAGAAATTGAAACGGTAAGAACTAGAACATTTAGAAACCAGTTGATAACAATTAAAATTTCAGAAAACTGAAAAGTCGTGAATTTATAAATCAAAGAATTTAGAAATTGAAATCTTAAAAATTTGATCATATAGAAATCAGCTGACTTCGAAATTGTAAATTTATAAATCAGAGAATTTAAAAACCGTCAATTTGATTTGAATTGGAATTGGAATCTTAAAAATCAGAAACTACAGAAACCAGATAATTTCGAAATTATGAATTTAGAAGTATGCGCATTGAAACATCGTGCCATTCGAAACGGATGGATCGAGAAATTGCAAGTTTTTCGGAACGGAAAAATGTGTTTAATCCTGGCGTATAGATATTTCCAATCTATTCGCTTATAAAAACGAGTCGTCTACAAAGTTGTCGATTCACCGATAACTATAAAAACGAGCCGCGAGGCTCGAGTAATCGTGTCTCCTCTTCCCAGATTGTCCATTTCTGTGCGTAATCCGAGCGTCAGTTAGGGAGACATTACTGTATCTCCAAACGTTTCTGGAAACTTGATTCGATTAAAGCTTCCGTCGTTTAATATACCGTTTAATATTACGTGCATACTAATTAATTGTTTCTTTTCGTTCAGTTCCAGAACTAATACTGAATCCTGCATTGAGTGGGGCTCCATAGAAGGTGGAGAAATCGAGTTCGAGTCTCTGACGGAGGATACTTTGGAGGGAGCATTACAAGTAATAAGGAAAAGCTTTTTCCCCAACGAGAGCATCTGCAAAGCCGTAAATCTGATATCGGCGCCTTGTAGCGTCAGAGCGCTCGAGGAGCTCTGTGTGGAAATTGCTAAAGACGGTGTCAGCATTGTTGCAGTCGACGTCAAGACTGGGGAAGTTGTTGGTGTTGTTCTCAATAAAATTAAGATATTGAGAGATCATCCGATGCCGAGAGATCCTGTAACTAACCCGCGACGTCCGTGTGGGCGCCCACCGTTTCGTCGACATCGCCCGGTCCTCTGGCGACCTTGCCAAAAGAGTTGGCTTGTAAGATTCAAGGATAATTGCGTACATCACCGGGCCAGGGGCTACGTAGATTTTCTGATTGCTATACACAGCAAGATAAATTTATTCAAATATTATAATATTGATTGTATTATGGAGTTGATGTTCCTGGCTACGCTGCCGGAGATGCAGCAGCGAAAAATTGGCGAGGGCTTAGTGTCCGTGTCCGTGGAGGTTGCCAATGCGCTGAATAATGGACAGCAAGTGAAAGTACCGATATCTGACACTGGAATTAATAGCGTGATCCATAATTTTCTGAGCATACCGAAGTTAGTGACTGCAATCATGACTTCCAATCACGCGCAGATCATCGCGAGGAGGTGCCGCTTAAAGGTCTTGGAAAGGATTAATTACAGGGGCTTTCGTTATAGTGACGTATCGTTCCGCAAGATAATAGGGAAGGAGCATCGTGACTTCACTGTTGTAGCCAAGAAAATAAAGAACTAATCGACGGTTCAGAAGATATCGCAATGTCAAGAAAATTATATTTTATTTAGTATTTGCTTGTATTTAACAGGATTTCTATAATTTCGACCGAAATTGTCAATTATTATCTTCGAAATTATCATTTTTGAAATTATTAATTCTGAAATTATCATTTTCGAAATTGTTATCTTCAAAATTGTTATCTTCGACATTGATATCTTCGAAATCATTATCTTCGAAATTACTATCTTCGAAATTATTACCTTCGAAATTATCCCAGAAATTATTCTAGAAATTATTATTTTTGAAATTGTTATCCTAGAAATTACTATCTTTGTAATTGTTATTCTAGAAAGTGTTGTCTCCGAAATTGTTGTCTTTGGAAATATAATTCTCGAAATTATTATCTTTGAAATTATTATCCTTGAAATTATTGTCATTAAAATTATCATCGAAATGATTGAAATAACACCAATTGGCTAAAATATATTCGCTATGCAATCTCGTCGATGTAACACTTATCAATGAAAAGTGTAGAAACAAAACAATGAAATTTATACTTTTCTGCCAGGTTTCTCGTCGTTTCAGCCACTTCATGAAGGAACGGAGATCAGGCACTCGCGATCGGGCACTAATACTAAATAATCCAAACGGCGCGAAAGCGAAGATTTCACCCTTTGAAATGTATCTAAGAACACCATTCTACAGTTTTTTTTGTTAACAAAGTTACGGTATTTTGAATTTCAGAATTTCATTCGGAAGAGAATCCAAGGTGCTATACGATGGCAAACAAAAATCATAGATCAATACTTTCGGGCTCATTCGAAAGGGGAGACTTCGTTCGTTAAAATAATTGTGATTGCGTTTGCCAAACAATTTTTTGAACCACTCAGATCTATGCGAATATGAGAAATCGACAGGACGGAACCATTTTTATTTACAGTGCAGGGTATTAACGAAATAAAATTTATAAAACAGGAGAATTAAGATGCTACGAAACTGGGAAATTGGACTTCTAAAATGAGTAGAAAAACACCACCCTACGATATTTTTTAACGAAGTTATGGTATTCTGAATTTCGAAAAATGTTCGCCTAGAATTCCACGACCTCAGAAATCACATTAATCTTGTATACTTTTTTTCAAAACTGCTATAAATTTGCAACAAAGTATCGCAGATCAACGTTCTTGGATTCGTTGGAAAGGGAATACTTCGTTCGACAGAATCACGGTGATTTCATACGCCGGAGAAACGTTTCGAACTTATCAGAAGCACGCGAATTTGAAAAATGACCAACAAAGTTTCATTTTCGCTTATCGCTCGAGTTCCATCGAACCATTTTTCGTTTCGTGCGATTTATGGTGTAGTGCCGGCCGTGCGTAGAGCCAAAAATATTCGCGCTGAGTCGGAAATGTGATTATCATGTTCGCGCGACCTTTACGAAGGCGGCTGGCCACCCCCGGCCGCCGAAATTCAATTGGTCCAGCAAGTTTCGGTTGATCCAGCGAATCAGAATTTGGTGAAATATCGTTGGCGCACTTGTAACAATGACACGGAGTCACTACAGCTTCAGATGATCGCGATTAGGGCAAATTTCGCAGGAGTTAAACGATTACGCTGATTCTGGCTCGTGAGCACGCGTCGCGACGGATAATTTACGATTTTTCGATGATTTTTATGTCGAAATTATGAATGTCGGACAATTTTATTTCATAATTTTAATTGCTCCTAAACAAAAAATTTTCATCCCCTTTTTATTTTCTGCACGGTGAAACTGCCCCTTTAACAACGACATCCTGATGTTATCCCATTTTCTTGTATATTTTGCAAATTTATCAGGTATTAAAATAATGCGTATAATAAAATTTGAACTTTTTATCCCCTTTACCTATTTTTTTTTAGAGCGGAACAGCCCCTTTTTAATTGCGATATGTAGATGTTACCCTATTTTTGTATATGTTATCAAAATTCTCATGACATTAAAAAGCTGTTTATAACATAAATTAAATTTTTCATGCCTTCCTTACTTTCTTCAGGGTGAAACTACCGCCTTAATAACGATGTCTAGATATTACCTATCTCCATGTTTATTTCTAAAATTTTACCGTATATTAATAAAATATTTGCAGTGAAAATTAAATGTTTCATCCCTTTTTATTTTTCGTAGTACGAAACTACCCCCTGAATGAATGTGGTATCTTGTAGATGTTTCCCTCTCTGCATAATTATTTCTACAATTTTATTGGATATTAAGAAATTACTTCCAGCGAAAATTAGATTTTGCACCCCTTTTTATTTTCTTTGAGATAGAACTTCCATATTTTTAAAATTGCACCAGATATTAAAAAAATTTAAGATAAAAATTTAAAGATATTAAAAAATTGAATTTCTTTCCTTCGTTTATATTTTTAAGGGTAAAACTATCCCCTCCTTGCTCGAATGATATATATTCGATATGTACTAAATGTTCAAAAATATGTTACAATAAAAATTGAATATGTTGTCATTTAAAACAATGCAGTCATATAATGTAACAAATATAAATTTTCTGTCTCGTGTAGAATTTATTAACGACAGAGTATGCTAATCAACATGACAATGAAAGAAATCGTATTTCAAGGGGTTAATTACGTCGGAGAATCTGTAAAATTTTTTCTCCGAGGAATTTATAAATAGCCCGAGGCTATACGAATATTAAAAACTTTATAATGAAGGGATCGGAATAGTTGAATTTTGTGGAAGGGTAATTATTCCTCAGACGAAGTTTGGTTGTTGACAGGAACAGCGATTCTTCGAACGAAATTTAAAATAAAAATTGAAATATCATAAGAATTTTATATTGTTCAACATTGTTGATAATCATATTTTATCAATTTATAATGGTAAATAATATAAATTATAACAATAGTAAGTTCTAGCCAGACCACATAGCTTATGTTAATTTTATAGCAATTACAATTTGAACGACACCAGTTAATGTTAGATTAATACGAATTTTAATTTCAGCAATGCTAATGCGAAAATTTACAGCAATTTGAATTTCGATGATATTAAATGATATGTTATTAAGGAATTTCAATAAAAGCAAAATGTCGAAGAATTTTCAGAGTTGTTGTATACTGTTGATAATCAAATTTCATCAATTTATATTGTCAATTGATTGTACAAAAAATTAAAATATACACGCGAATATTTACGCTAATTTCACGCACTATATTCTCGACATATGTAAATAACAATCTCAATCGCCTCTCACTTCTCAATCATCAGCCGATCATTGAATACATTGATTTTCACTTCTCTCGCATCATTCGATTCCGCAGTTATATCAATTATACAATTTTAATAAAAATAATCCCGAAAATATTATATAACTAATTAAAAATTGTTTCAATTATTGTTTTCATTCGTGATACACTAAATACGTAGCTTTCTCGTTATTAAATAAATGAATTTCCTTGTATATCAATTATGGAATTTATATACATCCATATTTCGGTTTCGTGAAATACTAAATAGAATTGATTCTCATATTATACAATAATTGAATTTTCGAACGTGATAATTATGGCATGGAACTCTTCGGAATTATAGCTGTGTTTGATTATTGAAGCACATTAGCGAGCCGAGAGATGACCAAGCAATATTAATTATGATTTCGAAAGTTTTCTTTTCGAAAGAAAATTACTGCTATATTTTTAGACACAATTTTTTTAACTTTATATTTATGTATATATGTACAAGAAAACTTTAATTCTGAAGATTTCTACTTAATTACCAATGAAATAATTATCAATTATGAATGATTTGAAAATTAAATAAACATTGAGACAATCTTTAACAAAAATGTACGTGTACATATCCATTTATTACTAATGATTTTATTCTCCACGATCATCATGAAACTTCTTTGAAAATAGGTTTTAATAATTATTTCATATAAGTTCGTAACTAAAATAAATATTATAATTAAAATAAATATATTTATTTATGGAAAATGTTTTCTGTTCTTGATTTTCACGTAACTTCAACCAATGTAATATTTAATTATCATTACACATAAATTCAATTTAAATGAATGTTGAAATAATCGTAAGAATAATACGCGGTTGTATTTGTTTATAGAAGGTGATTTTCTCTCGTTAATTTTCATCGAACTGCAGAGGAAATAATAATAATAATTATTATTACTATGAACAAATTTCATTAAAATGGTTCCCAATTATTAAAAGGAGAATACGTTCGATAATGAATTTCTCCTGACGAATTGCACAAAGATTATTACAACAACAAATGTATATTTTATATAGACATGTAAAATCAGTGGCCTAATCGAAGCTTATCAAACATTCACGAAACCAGTACGAAATAATCCTTGCGCTGATAGCTGGCTCATTATCAATCCATCAAATCCATAATCCCCTATGCAACAAATACGACGTGAACTCGAAAGTCGATCATTCTCTTTCTCGTCGATCAATACCGTTGAGAGTTTCGCAAAATTTTCCGCGAAAATCTCGCATCAAACATAATTCCGCTATTCGAGTTTAGTTAAATGTGAATTCGAGCCGAATGATTTCGCACGATCCATCAAATGATAAATGTCGTCGACTGTAGAAATACTATACATTAAAAAATCACAGCAGAAGCTCAATGATTGTAAGAATCGTTGTAATACATGGCAGAATTCCGATACATGCAAAATACAATTAAGAAGAAAATGATAGAAATATTAGAAACTTGACGAAATACAATAATCAAATATAAAGATAGTAAAATGTAGAAACTATATAAATTCAGTAATCAAATGTAGATATATTCAAATATGGATACTATTTATTATATATTACTATATATATTATATTTATTATATTATTATATTATAATATAGATTATTAATATACAACAAATATAAAATTTACTGAATTTTTGAATTCATGTAGCTTCTACATTTTAGTATTTTTATATTTGGCTATATGTATAAACAATATAAATAGAGTATACGTAATAAATAAAGAAATATTAAAAATATAAAAACTGCACGAATGTAATAATCAAATATAGAAATACTAAAGCCATAGAAACCACTAAAATGCAACTGGCGAATATAGAAATACTAAAATATAGAAACTACGTAAATGGAATAGTCAAATACACAAGAACTAAAAATTTAAAAATTATGAAAGATGCAAAATAGGGGAAAACTATAAAAAAAGACCGGTGTAAGTTGTGATTACGAAAAATATAGGGTCTACAGAAAATGCAATAGTCAAATATACAAGTACTAGAAATTTAAAAATTGTAAGATATGTAAACTGGGGGAAAACTATAAAAAATACCCGCTGTAAATCGTGGTAGTACTAATATAAATGACAAATAAAATTAATAACTAATTACCAATGATCAAATATAGAAATACCAAAAATTTTAGAAAGTGTAGAAGATATAAAATAGGCGGGGAATATAACAAACAATATTATAAATGATAAAATTATCGTTATCATCATTTTACACTTTTAAACATTACACGAAGCAAAATTGTGTAACTTAACAAAAAAAAAAATTATTGTGTGTGTATTATACTATTTTCTATATTTAACATACATATAATTGGGTTGATGGTTTTAATCAATCATCTTCTCCTAATAGCATGTAATTACAGTCGCATTACAATATTCATCATACTCCAATCACAATCACAAATGGCGAGTTCTAATTACATTACAGCCAATATCGTATAATATTATATGTACATAGTCACCTTGTCACCGTCCACTCACCACAAACCACATCCAGTCTCACACGAAATCAATATTAGCTTATAAGAAATTTATATTTCGACAACAGGAAACAATAATACCTCTCATCATATTAGTTTATGTCAATTTAACAGCAATTTGAATTTTAACGACACTAATTAATGTTAGGATAATATGAATTTTAAGTTCGAGAATATAATATTTTAATATATATAATAACATATATAATAATAATTTAATAATATTTTTTGTAGAGAACTTCAACTCTCATGATATTAAATAATATTTTTTGTTCAGGTATTAAAGCTCCAATAATATTGAACGGAATTATAATAACATCGATACGAATTTTATATTAAATTTATGGGATATATGATGCTCAATGTTATATTTTCATATGATATTGTTTAAAATTGTCTCATATTGTTCTTTTTAACAATGTTTGTTATATGACGTACAATGATTATTTATTGATATCACATTTATGAGGAATTTAGATATCAATAATTACTATCGCATAAATAACGATAACTAGATTGTTGCATCATTAAAATATTTGAATAATACAACGAGGAACTCAAATTTCCATGATTTTAAATAATGTTTAATTTATTAGGAATTCCAGGATCAATAACATTATACACAATGTAATCGTACTAAACCATTCTTATTAGGTTAATGCATAATTTAATACGGTAATAATGTATTAAATGCTGCAGCAATAAAAAAATATAAAAAATGTAAATTTGATAATATTATTAATTATATATATTTTATATATAAATATATATATATAATTAATAAAATATTATTAAATTAACATTTTTTATATTTTATAATATATAATTATAATTATGTATATATTATATATATATATAATTATACTATATAATATACAATATAATAATTTAGTATAATATACAGTATAATATATATATGGTATATAAATATATATATATATATATTATACTGTATATTATACTAAATTATTATATCGTGTATTATATAGTATAATTAAATACATTTATACTGTATATCATACTAAAAACTGTACATTATATATAATATAATGTAATACATTAAATACTATTTCTAGTATTTTACATAATTGCCAAAAGCTGAGTAATTAAATTATGTTACGTTCGCTATCAGCATAGTTATATTTATTGTATTTATTGCATTAAATACATTGTATCATCTTACGCGACATGATGAAAATGCCGCCAAAGTGAAGGCATCAATTCTCTAAATATCATGCTATGTGCTATAATTTTAAATAATTATATTCAGAACATTAATATGACGTTCTTTATGCTGCGGGCGAACGTGTTAAGCAATGATCCAAACGCCACGGGTTGAAATGACCTCGACGGTCCATAAACCAAAAATAATATTCTTCGTAATTGATCGCATTTTTTAATTCGAATCTTAACCGTTAGAAGCGATACGCAATTTCAATGCGTTCCTTTTAACGCTGCCAAAAACCTGTTCCCAGTCACGTCCCACCAAAATTGATATTCCCCGCCGTCGCCACAAATTTCCAATAAACTCGCCGCACCAACAGCGCCGCCGAAACCGAAGAAGGAAAACTCGATCGACACTCGCGTGTTTCCCGGTAACGAATCGTCGCTTTCGCCACTCCAACCACGAGTGCAAACACTACGTGGCTGCATCACCGACACCTTTAGGTGCTGGATCGGGGTGGGGTGGGGGGTCGTCGTTGGTGTTCGCTAAAGGTTGCCTCTGTGTTGTAAATAAACGGCGCGACCCGATCGTACTGAAGATAGAAGCCAATCATCCAGCAGGATTTCTGGTTTCCTTTAGTTCCGTCCCCCTCCACCGCTTTCTTCCGTACCTTATGGAGCATAGCAGTACTATCCCCCCCCCCCCAAAAAAAAAATTTGCCGGAAAGCGATATTCGGAGTACGTATAGACTAACGGTCGTAAGACGTTGCCCGCGACCATCGAAACCGTCTTCCGACGGTTAATCCGATACATGGAGTTGCGAAATTTCAGCGACACGGTTGTTTTTATGTTTCTGGTCTCCTGACTTCTGCGAACGGCGGATTACGATCGCCGGATATCCATCTCGGTGGACGTAGAATAAAGCAGACCCGATTTTCTGAAGCTTCGCAGATTATGGTATTCGGAAATAAAAGAATTTTGTAGCTTGCTTTCAAGAGCCTTTTAGAGTGTAACGTACGGAGAATCTTCCCACGAATTTTTTATATTCCCTCCTGAAGGCATACGCCAGGCTGGCGCCAGCCAGCCGGGGATTCATTTGTATATCGCGAGTCGAGTACCTCCGAGAGAGTACGACGACGAACATTTCTGGAGTCGGACCACATAGGATCATCCCCACTACCATTTTTCCACAGAAAAACTGACTATATAAAGGGCCCAAACGCGACCGGGAATTGGGCTAGTTTCGAGTCATTCGTCGACGCGGAAACATTAGTAACATCGAGTTTCAATTCTTCTTCCGCGAAAACTTACTTACAGTTGTAAAACCCAACGCGTAATAATTTAGTTTTTACCAGTTTTCTTTGGTTTCAAGTTTAATCATTTCCACCTCCTGTTTCAAACCAGTAGTTGGTATAACCCACCAAGATATATCTTAACCGCTCGAGGTATATCTTTATTTCTTTTCTAACCCTAATATCAATTTCTCCAAACACCTTATCCTAATTTTAAAGGTAGCTACCCGTGTCGAAATAAACATCGGCTGGTCTACGCACCTCATCCAAAAATTCCAATTACATGCAACCTCCGGCCACCCAAACTGCCTGGCCCTCGGCTCGTAACAAGAGCATGATAAGACGAGTAGTATTGTGGTCATTTAATCCTGAGATAGTAGCGTCTGAAAGCAGAGGAACTTAAATATTTTTGATAAATTATTTTCGTTTAATTTTAAATAGAATCGTACGTGTTTTGATGAAGGGCGAAGAAACGAATCCAACAAGTATAATGATTGAATACTTTCGATTGTTTAACCTCGATATGTTTGCGTTTGAAAGTTGATTACTTAATGTTTCGGACACGATATTGTTACAAGAATTATATCTCTTTTTTAATGTTTATGATAATATTGTTACGGCGACTTGTCCAAATCAAGTGGCTGTAATGTGAAACAGCCCTGTTGTGAACACCTCCTTAAAGAATAATAGAAGAGAGGGGTTGCCACGGAGGTGTGTTATCAACGGACAATCGAAGAGTCGGGATCGGACCGTCGAGCGGTCCAAAGATCTCAAACATAATTGAATTGAGTTGTATTATAGTTTATGTACTTTATTGTAAATAAAATGCCGCGACGCGAAAGAAATGCAGTAATTCGCAACAATATTATTGAATCAATTGTTTTCTCATATAATAAAGCACTCCTTAAAGTAAGTAGAAACATAAATTTTGTTTATTTATTGCACATGTCCTTTTGTATAATAAGCGATAAACAAGATAGTGACGAAATTTAACGTCACAAAAATAATCGGACAGTCCGTAGGTATAGGTGAACTAGTTTTTATCGATGGTATTATGGATAAAATGAAATATTTGGACATTTTTTAAAGAAAATTTAATTACAAGTGTTATAAATATGGGTGTACGTACAGTTTTAAGTTTTATTAGGACAGTGATCCTAAACACAAGGTCAGAATTGTACAGGAATATTTGTTAAACAATTGTCCAAAAGTACTGCATCCTTCTCCTCAATCGCCTGATTTAAATCCAATTAAAAATTTATGGGATCAACTGGACCACAAAATTCGTACAATACTTACAAAGACAACAACAAAGATAAAACAACGTTTGTTAGACGAATGGAAACGAATTTCGTCGGATTATTTAAATAAAGTCATCTGTAACATGACCAAGCGATTACATGAAGTAATAAAACAAAAGGGTCAACCGACAAAATATTAATATTATGATAACGTGATTAAAAAGATTTTCATTTTATATAAAATTAATGTAATTCATTCACTGTCCGAATATTTTTGTGACGTTAAATTTCCTCACAATCTTGTTCATCGCTTATTATACAAAAGAACATGTGCAATAAATAAACAAAATTTATGTTTCTACTTACTTTGTATGAGAAAACAATTGATTCAATAATACTATCATAAACAATAAAAAGGAGCAATTGTTCTTGTATCAATATCGTGTCCGAATATTAATGCGAGTCACTGTATATATTCATTATACTCGTTGCATTTGTCTTTCGATACTCTACAAGAATATCGGTAACAATATACAGAGTGTTGTATAAAAGTGTGCTGGAAACAGGAGTAGTCCTCAGGAGTAGTATCTTTTTTTCAGATACAAATATCAAGCGGATTACGAAAAAAAACCGAAAAAATGGACGTCGGATCTGTTGTACATACGAAAACCACACAATGGAGCGATAGAAAAAGACATATCCCTAGTTAACAATACATATGTAACAATAATTTAAACAATATTTATAATTGATTATGTTTTTCTTATTACATTGTCTATAATCATATTGTTCATAACTGATAATATTCTTTATTACTACTTTAGACAATATATTTGTACTACGTGACCTATAATATTATTTTAAAAAAATTGGTTAAGTAAACATTTTTATCACAATTAAATACAAAAATTACTTAACACGAAGATCGTCGTATGAAATTTTATATTCCAATCATATAATTGTAGTCAAAAATCGTAGGCAAATATTGTAGCTAAAATAGAAAAATATTGACATCCACAAAAAATAAGTACTTGGTCAATGAAAATATATAAAGTAAAATGTACAACTAAAATGTTTAGAATAAAATGTTCAAACAAACTGTTCGATAAACATGCTTAAAATAAAATGTTCAACTAAAATGTGTAAAATAAAGTATTCACAACCAATATGTTTAAAATGAAGTGTTCAAAATAAAATGTTCAACTAAAATTAACATCTACGAAAAATAAGTTCGAAACAATGCTTGTGTACGTCGATAGCGTCTGGTGTCGCATTTCGTATCGACAGCGCATTCAAATTCAGGAAACCTCGAAAACATGAAAACACCGATTTTCATAAAAGTCGCACGAAGTTGTGGATTGTGGCCAACTCTTTGAGCGAAAAGTGCGACGTGTGGCGTCGGGTGTCATCTGTCGAAGGAACGTGCAAACGTCGGAATACAAAAATTCTCCCCTCCACACTCTCGCCGATCCCATCGCACACTCTAACCGCCATTTCTGGCGCGGCTCCTATCGGGTCCCTTATTTCGTCGACGAAAAAATGGGGAGGTGGGTGAACTGGAAGAATGCAGTCTCAAGCCTCCGCGACCTAACCCAGTGAAATGAATTGGAGGATCGTGCCCCGACCGTGAAAATCGACGCCAGAAAAATATTTTCCTGGCCTTCGTGCTCCGGGCAACGAACGATGCCGATCTTTTGCGTAAGCCGCTTCCAGATATCTCGCAGAGTCGCTGAGATCGCTCGGTCCCCGAAAAATTCCGTTGGAAAAGTCGTTCGCCCATCAATAGCAAAGATTTCTCGCAGACGGAAGTGGTCACGATTTTTTTTCTTGCGGATTTTAGGGTCGAAGGTTTAGGTTAGGTGGACGGGTTTTTATGGAGCTTGGTGGATGGCGTATGAAATGGAGGGTTCGGGGTGTAGTGAAAAAAAAAGATTGCAAATTGAATTGATATTTTATATTGCTAGTAATAATAAAATTTTTTATTTCATTAAAAAATCATTCAAATAATTCGACAAATTATTTATTTATTATTGCAAATGATAAAAAAAATATTTATTATGCAAATAAAATGTTATTTTTCATTTGGGTTTTAGAGAGGGACGAAAAGATTTAGAATACTATTTGCGCTGATATACATAAGTATACTTAGTGAATAAATTTAGGATAATGTAAATTAAAGGGTTGGAACTTGAGTTCCAATATATCAATTACTAAAGAATTGAATTTGTATTACAAAGTTTCAATTATTTAAATCTCAAAATTTTAATTGTTTAAATTTTAATTTAAATATTAAGTTACACTTCTGCTTATGTCTACATGCTCCTATGTATTCAATAAATAGATTTTGTCTAGATTTTCTTTCTAATGTAAATTAAGGGTTGTTGACCAAGGTGATAATTACTGAAGGGGTGAATTCGGAGTGCATAGTTAATATTTAAAATAATTTCGAAATATTGATGAGTATTGATTTATTTTTGTCAATAGATTTAAGCTAGAACTCCATTTCCTTATAAATTTAAAGGTCCAGGGTTAATGACTGACGTGTATTAGTTACTGCTGAAGTAAATTTGGGGTGTAAGGTGAGTATTTTAAATTACTGTGAAATATTCACGAATGCTGATTTCAGTCAATAAAGGTCCGGCTTCCCTTTTCGATGTGAATGGAATGGTCGAGGGTTAATGACCGATTGATCGTGGGCAAAGTGAACATTTACAATCATTCCGGAATATTTCTGCATGCCGACGTATTTTTATAAAATCGACTTAGACCAGGTTTGCTAATACATTTCTATTAAATACGTTAAATAAATTTAAGTTAGCTTTCCTTTATTTTCTGAATCAGGGCGCCGAGGCTTGATGATAAAGATATCAACTATTGAAAGGGTGATTTTGAGGTGCAAAATTGACAGTTAAGATTATTCTAAGACACTCCCTGCGCTCTGATAATATTTTCTTGTCTACACGTATTCTGTAAGCAAGGGTTCGAGGTTCCCCTCTTGTACACAAGTTACCCAAAGGGGTGAGTTTGGGGTGCAAAGTTGGCAGTTTGTATTATTTTGGAAAGTTTGTTGATACTAATATTATTTATGTCATGTAAATTTCGGCTGGGTTCTCCTCTTTTTAATGTAAATCAGCTGGTTGCGGGGCGGTGTTGTACATCTAATTTACAGTAGGGACGAATTTTGGGGTGGAAAATTCACATAATTTTCGGAAGCTCGCAGATACTTACATATCTTTATTATGTAAGTTCATGTTGTACTTCCCTTTTAATATAAATCGGGGGATTGAGGGTTGAAGCTTCAAATGTTGATTGCCGAAAGGGTGAATTAGGGGTAGAAAGACTACGGTCTAAACTATTCCAAGATATTTCTTCGTTCTTAGAAAAATTAATTGACTAAATGTGTCGTAAATTAGCTTCCCAATATGCGTGCAAGGGTTGAGTGCGGTATGTTTAAGGCATCAGTTACTAGAAGGGTGAATTTAGGGTGCGAGGGTTTACGTAGTTTCCGAGGAGGTCGTAGACTCTATTTTTATGCGGGTACGTTTATGTGGTAGCCAGTAATTTTCATGACGTTGTAATGACCAGAACTATAATTCTAGGCAATCATAGGTCTGTTGAAGCTGGTGATACTTCTGATTCTAACCGCATTCCTGTTCTCTCTCGCTGCCGTAACACGGTTGATGGAGCTGACTGTCATCGTAATGTATCCGGTGCCCATTTTCGTGCTCAGACTATTTTCGAGAGTAGTCGTGAGTACATGTATAAAGGCAAATCTTACTTTCTGAAACATTCGCTCTTCCCATAAATCATCTTAATATTATGCTAATTTCTTAACATAACATTGGCTATTAACTTTTTAGTTTATCTAACAAGTAACTTACGTGGTCAGCATTAGTAAAATTAAGAAATTATTAATCACTGTCTCGAAACCATTTTTATGCAAAATAATCGAATATTCTTGGTAGTTGATTGTGATAATTTTTCAGCATTTTGCTAGTGGTTTTTCGGTTGATTTAGTAACTTCTGCGGTCGTCGTTAAAAAATTTAATATAAATTATATTATTCATAATCACTAAACCATTTTTATGCAAACTTCTGGTCAAAATATTTTAAAAGTTGATGGACAATTTTGTCGTGCCTCGCTAGTGACTTTTCAGTTTACCTAGTAACTTCTGTGATCGACGTTAATAAAGTAAATAATAAAATGAATTGCACACTACGAACGTGGTCCAAAAGTATCAATAACGTCGGGGTAATTATACATACTCGATCAGCAACAAGCGGTCCGAAAGCGTTCGTTGCTCGCTTTTTATTTAAACATTCGCGCTGGTGTCGACCCCGTGTATTTTCTCGCGGCATAAGCGCCCAGGAAAATGGAAAACTGTCATCGTGACTGAGGGAAGTCTGGTGAAATATTAGGTTATTACGCGATTTGGTAATCCCATATCGTCCCAGAATCCGTCGCGCGAGTAATTCGGTGAAATTAGATCAGCCATTATGCCGATCCGCAAAATTCCATCTTAAGAGAGATATTTCGGGCATTCGAAGGGATCATTAAACTCTCTAATTGTAAGTCGGCTTCATCAAAAACATCACTGACTTCTAATTTTTCTGAAATTTTAATTTCTATAATATTTTCAGACGCGTTTATAAATTCATTTCAAAAGGACATTCTATTTAAGCGTTTCAAATAAAATGTTTCACTAAAATGTTTAACTAAAATGATCATCTAAAATAATCACACACACACACACAACTAAAATGTTTACAATTAAATGTTTGAAATGAATCATTCGTCTAAAATGTTTGAAAAAAGATTATCAATGAAAATGTTGAACTGAAATGTTTAAAATTAAATGTTGAACTAAAATGTTTGAAATAAAACATTCAACTGAAACGTTAAAAATAAAATTATCAATTGAAATGTACAACTAAAATGTTTAAAACAAGATACCAAAGAAAATGTACAACTGAAATGTTTAAAATTAAATGTTCAACAAAAATGTTTATGTAAAATGTTTAAAAGAAAATGTTAAACTAAACTGTTTAGAATAAAGTTGTCAATTGAAACGTTTAAGATAAAATTTTCAATTAAAATGTTTAGGATAGAATTGTCAATTGAAACGTTTGAAATAAAATGTTCAACGAAAACACGTTTACAAAAAAATGTTCAACTAAACCGTTTAAAATAAAATGTTTAATTAAATCCTTGATACCATAACGTTATCAGAAATATCAGTAAAGAAGATTTCTGTAATCTCTAGCAAGATGATGATTAATTAAAGGCATTTACTCTTGAAATAGTATCCGCCATCGAAGTATTTCACAGGGAACGTTCTTTTCCGTTTAAAGGAATGAATGTATTTATTTAAAGAGTCGGCCACTTTCCGGTTCCGTTAAATAAGCTTCCGCTGGCACGAATATTTAAGTGCTTTCTCTTGCAGCTTATCAAAGAAAACCTGGGGTATGTCGAGTCCGTCCGGCACCTCTCTTCCCCCCACCCTCTCTCTCTTGTTGTAAGAATACCTCGAACAACTCGGCAATGCTGCTACTTATTTCTTAATTGTTCGCCGGTCGATTCACTGGTACGAAATAATTACACGCCACCATATTGTAATCCTCGTGCAACGCTCGACTCTAATTTTCATTGGGTAAGAAATTCAAATTTGGACAATTGGATGCAAAATGATACTTCAGTAGCGCGAATTAATGTTATATTCATAAGAAAAAATTTAAATTCAGTAACATTGAATAACCTGAAATTCAAATAATACGAAATAATTATTCTACGTCACTGTATTAGATATTTAATCATTATTTGTTGTTTTTTTAATGATATAAATATAAAAACAATATAATATAAATGTAATATAAATATAATAATATATAAATACAGCAGTATAAATATAATAATATATAAATACAGTAATATAAATTTAACATATGTATAGTATACATAAATATGATTCGAATATTTTGTATAGGTAGGAACAAAAATATTAGTAAGCTTCAAATACTAAAATTTTTATTTTTACTTGGATATTATATTTTTTATTTCTATTTTTATTATTGTTGTTGTTATTATTATTATTGTCATATAAAAATATGTCTTAAATACTTTGTGTAGAAAACGACAAAAATATTTGCAAGCAACAAATACACAAATTTTTCTTTTTTAACAATTTTATATTATTATTATTATTATTATTATTATTATTATTATTATCACTATCATTATCATTATCATTATCATTATCATTATCATTAAACATTAATCATTAATCGTTAATCGTTAATCGTTAATCGTTAATCGTTAATCGTTAATCGTTAATCGTTAATCGTTAATCGTTAATCGTTAATCGTTAATCGTTAATCGTTAATCGTTAATCGTTAATCGTTAATCGTTAATCGTTAATCGTTAATCGTTAATCGTTAATCGTTAATCGTTAATCGTTAATCGTTAATCGTTAATCGTTAATCGTTAATCGTTAATCGTTAATCGTTAATCGTTAATCGTTAATCGTTAATCGTTAATCGTTAATCGTTAATCGTTAATCGTTAATCGTTAATCGTTAATCGTTAATCGTTAATCGTTAATCGTTAATCGTTAATCGTTAATCGTTAATCGTTAATCTTTAATCGTTAATCGTTAATCGTTAATCGTTAATCGTTAATCGTTAATCGTTAATCGTTAATCGTTAATCGTTAATCGTTAATCGTTAATCGTTAATCGTTAATCGTTAATCGTTAATCGTTAATCGTTAATCGTTAATCGTTAATCGTTAATCGTTAATCGTTAATCGTTAATCGTTAATCGTTAATCGTTAATCGTTAATCGTTAATCGTTAATCGTTAATCGTTAATCGTTAATCGTTCATCGTTCATCGTTCATCGTTAATCGTTAATCGTTCATCGTTCATCGTTCATCGTTCATCGTTCATCGTTCATCGTTCATCGTTCATCGTTCATCGTTCATCGTTCATCGTTCATCGTTCATCGTTCATCGTTCATCGTTCATCGTTCATCGTTCATCGTTCATCGTTAATCGTTAATCGTTAATCGTTAATCGTTAATCGTTAATCGTTAATCGTTAATCGTTAATCGTTAATCGTTAATCGTTAATCGTTAATCGTTAATCGTTAATCGTTAATCGTTAATCGTTAATCGTTAATCATTAATCATTAATCATTAATCATTAATCATTATCATTAATCATTAATCATTAATCATTATCATTATCATTATCATTATCATTATCATTATCATTATCATTATCATTATCATTATCATTATCATTATCATTATCATTATCATTATCATTATCATTATCCCCCGCGTCGGTCGGCACCTTGTCGTGGTGCGGGGGCTCAAGTAGCCGCAATGATGCCTGGAGCAATGCCGACGGGAACTTCGGTTCCTGGCAGGGGCTCCCTAGTCGGTAAGGTTCAGGTGGAGTAGTGAACAACCAAGTACGACCTAGTACGACTAGTCGGGAAGGTACCCCGAATAATAAACCAAAAATGGAGAGAAAACTGAGAGAGAGAGGAACTAGGGTGCAGGGGGTCGGATCCCCAGTACCGGCGTCTGGTGAGGGTGTCAAAGCGGGCCCCCAGACGTCGTTATCCAACGACCGCAATGCTGCAGGAGTGGTCCGCTCGGCTCCCGTCGAACTGACGAGGATAGCGGCGGAACTGCAATATCTTGATGTCTTGCGGAGCTCGCTACGCGATTTGCTTGGCAAATGCCGCGACATCATGGTCGAGATGGAAACGGCGACCACAAAACAGAGAAATGTGGCCATGCCGATTAAGAGCGGGCTACCGAGGTGCGTCGAGCTGCTCGACGCCATGGAGGCTGCGCTTCTAGCTCAGCCTGCGCGGGAGCAAGACAAGGAGTCGGGGAAGCGCCCCCGTAAGATCCGGGAAAGTCCTTCTTCTCAGTCATCGCCGCCAGAGAAGAAGAGCAAAGGAGAAGAAGATGGGCCATGGAGCGTCGTCTAAAAAAAAACGGAGGGAAAAAGAGCTGAAGTCTCACCCCGTCTCTGCCGGGCCGAAATTGCCCTCGGTCACGGTGTGTGCCTCCTGCAGGAAGCATGAGGAGGGGGCGATAACAGCAAGGAGGGAAAGGAAGAAGAAGAAGAGGAAGAAACGGCCCCGGCGGCTGAGAACGGCCGCAGTGATAGTACGACCGGCAGAAGGGAAGACCTATGCCGAAGTACTTGGAAGACTCCGGTCCCTGGTCGCCCCAGAACTGACCGGGGTGCAAGTAAAGAGTGTTCGGCAGGCCCGCACAGGAGATATGATCCTCGAGCTCGACGCGAAGACGAAGCAGGAGGAGAAAGTCGCCTTCAGTGAGGCGATCAAAAGCGCAATCGGGCAGGAGGGCTCCGTGAGGAGGATCGAGCCCCGGACTACGGTGGAAATTAGGGATCTAGACTGCCTCACAACTAGCGAAGAGGTTACTAATGCCCTAAGAGAGGTCCTGGGAGAGGCCAGTGGTGACGCCAAGGTGATCGTCACTAAGGCCAATACAAGGGGCCAGAGACTTGCCATCGTCGAGCTGGGCGAGGGGGCAGCGAGCAAATTGCTCAGCAGTGGCCCCGTCCGGATCGGCATGGTAAGATGCCACCCCCGGCGAAGAGCTGCAGTCGCCAAGTGCTTTAGGTGCCTGGCGTTCGGGCACCTTGCGCGGTGATGCAAAGGAGTCGACAGGAGGGACGCGTGCTTCCGCTGTGGCACCACGGGCCATCAAGCAACGTCGTGCAAGGCGACCCCCAAGTGCGTTATCTGCGCGGAACGCGGGGTGGACATTGCCAGGCTGGGGCATGTGACAGGATCCAGCGCCTGTAAGACGTACCGCGACGCCCTGACGGCGGCGAAGGCGAGACTCTCCGGGAATGGCTAGAGTTCTCCAAGCCAACTTGCACCGGAGTAGAGTCGCGAATGCCCTCCTTGAGCAAATGCGGCTCGAGCGGAAGATCGATATTCTTCTGCTCAGCGAGCCGTACAGATCTCAAGAGGGCCCTGCGTGGTTTTCCGATGTGACAGGAACTGCTGCCATCTGGATTCCGGACCCGTCCAGATTCCGGGTGCAGACGTGCGGTGCAGGGGCGGGATACGTCTGGGTGAAGGGCGAGGGCCTGACGCTGATTAGCGTATATCTTTCCCCCAATGATCGCATCGCGGAATTTCGCGATAAGGTCGGGGCCCTGGAGGACGCCATCCGCGAGCTGGATGGGGGATGCGTCGTCGGGGGGGGGGGGACCTCAACGTGAAAGCGGTGGAGTGGGGTATGCCCAGACCGGACACCAGAGGCAGGCACCTGATGGAGATGGCGGCCCGACTTGGACTGGTGGTGCTAAATCGGGGGACCTCTACGACCTTCCGGAGGTTTGGCTACAACGAGACCATCGTTGATGTAACCATGGCTTCCGAGGATGTCGCCCCCCGTATAGATGACTGGAGGGTCATCGAGGACTACACGGGGAGCGACCACCAATACGTGGCTCTCCGTATAACGAAGAAGCAAAGATGGAGCCGGGCTCCGCTCTCCTTCCGAGGGTGGAACATCAAATCGTTAAACCAAGAGATGTTCCGAAACGATTAACGATTAACGATTAACGATTAACGATTAGCGATTAACGATTAACGATTAACGATTAACGATTAACGATTAACGATTAACGATTAACGATTAACGATTAACGATTAACGATTAACGATTAACGATTAACGATTAACGATTAACGATTAACGATTAACGATTAACGATTAACGATTAACGATTAACGATTAACGATTAACGATTAACGATTAACGATTAATGATAATGATAATGATAATGATAATGATAATGATAATGATAATGATAATGATAATGATAATGATAATGATAATAATAATAATAATAATAATAATAATAATAATAATATAAAATTGTTAAAAAAGAAAAATTTGTGTATTTGTTGCTTGCAAATATTTTTGTCGTTTTCTACACAAAGTATTTAAGACATATTTTTATATGACAATAATAATAATAACAACAACAATAATAAAAATAGAAATAAAAAATATAATAGCCAAGTAAAAATAAAAATTTTAGTATTTGAAGCTTACTAATATTTTTGTTCCTACCTATACAAAATATTCGAATCATATTTATGTATACTATACATATGTTAAATTTATATTACTGTATTTATATATTATTATATTTATACTGCTGTATTTATATATTATTATATTTATATTACATTTATATTATATTGTTTTTATATTTATATCATTAAAAAAACAACAAATAATGATTAAATATCTAATACAGTGACGTAGAATAATTATTTCGTATTATTTGAATTTCAGGTTATTCAATGTTACTGAATTTAAATTTTTTCTTATGAATATAACATTAATTCGCGCTACTGAAGTATCATTTTGCATCCAATTGTCCAAATTTGAATTTCTTACCCAATGAAAATTAGAGTCGAGCGTTGCACGAGGATTACAATATGGTGGCGTGTAATTATTTCGTACCAGTGAATCGACCGGCGAACAATTAAGAAATAAGTAGCAGCATTGCCGAGTTGTTCGAGGTATTCTTACAACAAGAGAGAGAGGGTGGGGGGAAGAGAGGTGCCGGACGGACTCGACATACCCCAGGTTTTCTTTGATAAGCTGCAAGAGAAAGCACTTAAATATTCGTGCCAGCGGAAGCTTATTTAACGGAACCGGAAAGTGGCCGACTCTTTAAATAAATACATTCATTCCTTTAAACGGAAAAGAACGTTCCCTGTGAAATACTTCGATGGCGGATACTATTTCAAGAGTAAATGCCTTTAATTAATCATCATCTTGCTAGAGATTACAGAAATCTTCTTTACTGATATTTCTGATAACGTTATGGTATCAAGGATTTAATTAAACATTTTATTTTAAACGGTTTAGTTGAACATTTTTTTGTAAACGTGTTTTCGTTGAACATTTTATTTCAAACGTTTCAATTGACAATTCTATCCTAAACATTTTAATTGAAAATTTTATCTTAAACGTTTCAATTGACAACTTTATTCTAAACAGTTTAGTTTAACATTTTCTTTTAAACATTTTACATAAACATTTTTGTTGAACATTTAATTTTAAACATTTCAGTTGTACATTTTCTTTGGTATCTTGTTTTAAACATTTTAGTTGTACATTTCAATTGATAATTTTATTTTTAACGTTTCAGTTGAATGTTTTATTTCAAACATTTTAGTTCAACATTTAATTTTAAACATTTCAGTTCAACATTTTCATTGATAATCTTTTTTCAAACATTTTAGACGAATGATTCATTTCAAACATTTAATTGTAAACATTTTAGTTGTGTGTGTGTGTGTGATTATTTTAGATGATCATTTTAGTTAAACATTTTAGTGAAACATTTTATTTGAAACGCTTAAATAGAATGTCCTTTTGAAATGAATTTATAAACGCGTCTGAAAATATTATAGAAATTAAAATTTCAGAAAAATTAGAAGTCAGTGATGTTTTTGATGAAGCCGACTTACAATTAGAGAGTTTAATGATCCCTTCGAATGCCCGAAATATCTCTCTTAAGATGGAATTTTGCGGATCGGCATAATGGCTGATCTAATTTCACCGAATTACTCGCGCGACGGATTCTGGGACGATATGGGATTACCAAATCGCGTAATAACCTAATATTTCACCAGACTTCCCTCAGTCACGATGACAGTTTTCCATTTTCCTGGGCGCTTATGCCGCGAGAAAATACACGGGGTCGACACCAGCGCGAATGTTTAAATAAAAAGCGAGCAACGAACGCTTTCGGACCGCTTGTTGCTGATCGAGTATGTATAATTACCCCGACGTTATTGATACTTTTGGACCACGTTCGTAGTGTGCAATTCATTTTATTATTTACTTTATTAACGTCGATCACAGAAGTTACTAGGTAAACTGAAAAGTCACTAGCGAGGCACGACAAAATTGTCCATCAACTTTTAAAATATTTTGACCAGAAGTTTGCATAAAAATGGTTTAGTGATTATGAATAATATAATTTATATTAAATTTTTTAACGACGACCGCAGAAGTTACTAAATCAACCGAAAAACCACTAGCAAAATGCTGAAAAATTATCACAATCAACTACCAAGAATATTCGATTATTTTGCATAAAAATGGTTTCGAGACAGTGATTAATAATTTCTTAATTTTACTAATGCTGACCACGTAAGTTACTTGTTAGATAAACTAAAAAGTTAATAGCCAATGTTATGTTAAGAAATTAGCATAATATTAAGATGATTTATGGGAAGAGCGAATGTTTCAGAAAGTAAGATTTGCCTTTATACATGTACTCACGACTACTCTCGAAAATAGTCTGAGCACGAAAATGGGCACCGGATACATTACGATGACAGTCAGCTCCATCAACCGTGTTACGGCAGCGAGAGAGAACAGGAATGCGGTTAGAATCAGAAGTATCACCAGCTTCAACAGACCTATGATTGCCTAGAATTATAGTTCTGGTCATTACAACGTCATGAAAATTACTGGCTACCACATAAACGTACCCGCATAAAAATAGAGTCTACGACCTCCTCGGAAACTACGTAAACCCTCGCACCCTAAATTCACCCTTCTAGTAACTGATGCCTTAAACATACCGCACTCAACCCTTGCACGCATATTGGGAAGCTAATTTACGACACATTTAGTCAATTAATTTTTCTAAGAACGAAGAAATATCTTGGAATAGTTTAGACCGTAGTCTTTCTACCCCTAATTCACCCTTTCGGCAATCAACATTTGAAGCTTCAACCCTCAATCCCCCGATTTATATTAAAAGGGAAGTACAACATGAACTTACATAATAAAGATATGTAAGTATCTGCGAGCTTCCGAAAATTATGTGAATTTTCCACCCCAAAATTCGTCCCTACTGTAAATTAGATGTACAACACCGCCCCGCAACCAGCTGATTTACATTAAAAAGAGGAGAACCCAGCCGAAATTTACATGACATAAATAATATTAGTATCAACAAACTTTCCAAAATAATACAAACTGCCAACTTTGCACCCCAAACTCACCCCTTTGGGTAACTTGTGTACAAGAGGGGAACCTCGAACCCTTGCTTACAGAATACGTGTAGACAAGAAAATATTATCAGAGCGCAGGGAGTGTCTTAGAATAATCTTAACTGTCAATTTTGCACCTCAAAATCACCCTTTCAATAGTTGATATCTTTATCATCAAGCCTCGGCGCCCTGATTCAGAAAATAAAGGAAAGCTAACTTAAATTTATTTAACGTATTTAATAGAAATGTATTAGCAAACCTGGTCTAAGTCGATTTTATAAAAATACGTCGGCATGCAGAAATATTCCGGAATGATTGTAAATGTTCACTTTGCCCACGATCAATCGGTCATTAACCCTCGACCATTCCATTCACATCGAAAAGGGAAGCCGGACCTTTATTGACTGAAATCAGCATTCGTGAATATTTCACAGTAATTTAAAATACTCACCTTACACCCCAAATTTACTTCAGCAGTAACTAATACACGTCAGTCATTAACCCTGGACCTTTAAATTTATAAGGAAATGGAGTTCTAGCTTAAATCTATTGACAAAAATAAATCAATACTCATCAATATTTCGAAATTATTTTAAATATTAACTATGCACTCCGAATTCACCCCTTCAGTAATTATCACCTTGGTCAACAACCCTTAATTTACATTAGAAAGAAAATCTAGACAAAATCTATTTATTGAATACATAGGAGCATGTAGACATAAGCAGAAGTGTAACTTAATATTTAAATTAAAATTTAAACAATTAAAATTTTGAGATTTAAATAATTGAAACTTTGTAATACAAATTCAATTCTTTAGTAATTGATATATTGGAACTCAAGTTCCAACCCTTTAATTTACATTATCCTAAATTTATTCACTAAGTATACTTATGTATATCAGCGCAAATAGTATTCTAAATCTTTTCGTCCCTCTCTAAAACCCAAATGAAAAATAACATTTTATTTGCATAATAAATATTTTTTTTATCATTTGCAATAATAAATAAATAATTTGTCGAATTATTTGAATGATTTTTTAATGAAATAAAAAATTTTATTATTACTAGCAATATAAAATATCAATTCAATTTGCAATCTTTTTTTTTCACTACACCCCGAACCCTCCATTTCATACGCCATCCACCAAGCTCCATAAAAACCCGTCCACCTAACCTAAACCTTCGACCCTAAAATCCGCAAGAAAAAAAATCGTGACCACTTCCGTCTGCGAGAAATCTTTGCTATTGATGGGCGAACGACTTTTCCAACGGAATTTTTCGGGGACCGAGCGATCTCAGCGACTCTGCGAGATATCTGGAAGCGGCTTACGCAAAAGATCGGCATCGTTCGTTGCCCGGAGCACGAAGGCCAGGAAAATATTTTTCTGGCGTCGATTTTCACGGTCGGGGCACGATCCTCCAATTCATTTCACTGGGTTAGGTCGCGGAGGCTTGAGACTGCATTCTTCCAGTTCACCCACCTCCCCATTTTTTCGTCGACGAAATAAGGGACCCGATAGGAGCCGCGCCAGAAATGGCGGTTAGAGTGTGCGATGGGATCGGCGAGAGTGTGGAGGGGAGAATTTTTGTATTCCGACGTTTGCACGTTCCTTCGACAGATGACACCCGACGCCACACGTCGCACTTTTCGCTCAAAGAGTTGGCCACAATCCACAACTTCGTGCGACTTTTATGAAAATCGGTGTTTTCATGTTTTCGAGGTTTCCTGAATTTGAATGCGCTGTCGATACGAAATGCGACACCAGACGCTATCGACGTACACAAGCATTGTTTCGAACTTATTTTTCGTAGATGTTAATTTTAGTTGAACATTTTATTTTGAACACTTCATTTTAAACATATTGGTTGTGAATACTTTATTTTACACATTTTAGTTGAACATTTTATTTTAAGCATGTTTATCGAACAGTTTGTTTGAACATTTTATTCTAAACATTTTAGTTGTACATTTTACTTTATATATTTTCATTGACCAAGTACTTATTTTTTGTGGATGTCAATATTTTTCTATTTTAGCTACAATATTTGCCTACGATTTTTGACTACAATTATATGATTGGAATATAAAATTTCATACGACGATCTTCGTGTTAAGTAATTTTTGTATTTAATTGTGATAAAAATGTTTACTTAACCAATTTTTTTAAAATAATATTATAGGTCACGTAGTACAAATATATTGTCTAAAGTAGTAATAAAGAATATTATCAGTTATGAACAATATGATTATAGACAATGTAATAAGAAAAACATAATCAATTATAAATATTGTTTAAATTATTGTTACATATGTATTGTTAACTAGGGATATGTCTTTTTCTATCGCTCCATTGTGTGGTTTTCGTATGTACAACAGATCCGACGTCCATTTTTTCGGTTTTTTTTCGTAATCCGCTTGATATTTGTATCTGAAAAAAAGATACTACTCCTGAGGACTACTCCTGTTTCCAGCACACTTTTATACAACACTCTGTATATTGTTACCGATATTCTTGTAGAGTATCGAAAGACAAATGCAACGAGTATAATGAATATATACAGTGACTCGCATTAATATTCGGACACGATATTGATACAAGAACAATTGCTCCTTTTTATTGTTTATGATAGTATTATTGAATCAATTGTTTTCTCATACAAAGTAAGTAGAAACATAAATTTTGTTTATTTATTGCACATGTTCTTTTGTATAATAAGCGATGAACAAGATTGTGAGGAAATTTAACGTCACAAAAATATTCGGACAGTGAATGAATTACATTAATTTTATATAAAATGAAAATCTTTTTAATCACGTTATCATAATATTAATATTTTGTCGGTTGACCCTTTTGTTTTATTACTTCATGTAATCGCTTGGTCATGTTACAGATGACTTTATTTAAATAATCCGACGAAATTCGTTTCCATTCGTCTAACAAACGTTGTTTTATCTTTGTTGTTGTCTTTGTAAGTATTGTACGAATTTTGTGGTCCAGTTGATCCCATAAATTTTTAATTGGATTTAAATCAGGCGATTGAGGAGAAGGATGCAGTACTTTTGGACAATTGTTTAACAAATATTCCTGTACAATTCTGACCTTGTGTTTAGGATCACTGTCCTAATAAAACTTAAAACTGTACGTACACCCATATTTATAACACTTGTAATTAAATTTTCTTTAAAAAATGTCCAAATATTTCATTTTATCCATAATACCATCGATAAAAACTAGTTCACCTATACCTACGGACTGTCCGATTATTTTTGTGACGTTAAATTTCGTCACTATCTTGTTTATCGCTTATTATACAAAAGGACATGTGCAATAAATAAACAAAATTTATGTTTCTACTTACTTTAAGGAGTGCTTTATTATATGAGAAAACAATTGATTCAATAATATTGTTGCGAATTACTGCATTTCTTTCGCGTCGCGGCATTTTATTTACAATAAAGTACATAAACTATAATACAACTCAATTCAATTATGTTTGAGATCTTTGGACCGCTCGACGGTCCGATCCCGACTCTTCGATTGTCCGTTGATAACACACCTCCGTGGCAACCCCTCTCTTCTATTATTCTTTAAGGAGGTGTTCACAACAGGGCTGTTTCACATTACAGCCACTTGATTTGGACAAGTCGCCGTAACAATATTATCATAAACATTAAAAAAGAGATATAATTCTTGTAACAATATCGTGTCCGAAACATTAAGTAATCAACTTTCAAACGCAAACATATCGAGGTTAAACAATCGAAAGTATTCAATCATTATACTTGTTGGATTCGTTTCTTCGCCCTTCATCAAAACACGTACGATTCTATTTAAAATTAAACGAAAATAATTTATCAAAAATATTTAAGTTCCTCTGCTTTCAGACGCTACTATCTCAGGATTAAATGACCACAATACTACTCGTCTTATCATGCTCTTGTTACGAGCCGAGGGCCAGGCAGTTTGGGTGGCCGGAGGTTGCATGTAATTGGAATTTTTGGATGAGGTGCGTAGACCAGCCGATGTTTATTTCGACACGGGTAGCTACCTTTAAAATTAGGATAAGGTGTTTGGAGAAATTGATATTAGGGTTAGAAAAGAAATAAAGATATACCTCGAGCGGTTAAGATATATCTTGGTGGGTTATACCAACTACTGGTTTGAAACAGGAGGTGGAAATGATTAAACTTGAAACCAAAGAAAACTGGTAAAAACTAAATTATTACGCGTTGGGTTTTACAACTGTAAGTAAGTTTTCGCGGAAGAAGAATTGAAACTCGATGTTACTAATGTTTCCGCGTCGACGAATGACTCGAAACTAGCCCAATTCCCGGTCGCGTTTGGGCCCTTTATATAGTCAGTTTTTCTGTGGAAAAATGGTAGTGGGGATGATCCTATGTGGTCCGACTCCAGAAATGTTCGTCGTCGTACTCTCTCGGAGGTACTCGACTCGCGATATACAAATGAATCCCCGGCTGGCTGGCGCCAGCCTGGCGTATGCCTTCAGGAGGGAATATAAAAAATTCGTGGGAAGATTCTCCGTACGTTACACTCTAAAAGGCTCTTGAAAGCAAGCTACAAAATTCTTTTATTTCCGAATACCATAATCTGCGAAGCTTCAGAAAATCGGGTCTGCTTTATTCTACGTCCACCGAGATGGATATCCGGCGATCGTAATCCGCCGTTCGCAGAAGTCAGGAGACCAGAAACATAAAAACAACCGTGTCGCTGAAATTTCGCAACTCCATGTATCGGATTAACCGTCGGAAGACGGTTTCGATGGTCGCGGGCAACGTCTTACGACCGTTAGTCTATACGTACTCCGAATATCGCTTTCCGGCAAATTTTTTTTTTTTGGGGGGGGGGATAGTACTGCTATGCTCCATAAGGTACGGAAGAAAGCGGTGGAGGGGGACGGAACTAAAGGAAACCAGAAATCCTGCTGGATGATTGGCTTCTATCTTCAGTACGATCGGGTCGCGCCGTTTATTTACAACACAGAGGCAACCTTTAGCGAACACCAACGACGACCCCCCACCCCACCCCGATCCAGCACCTAAAGGTGTCGGTGATGCAGCCACGTAGTGTTTGCACTCGTGGTTGGAGTGGCGAAAGCGACGATTCGTTACCGGGAAACACGCGAGTGTCGATCGAGTTTTCCATCTTCGGTTTCGGCGGCGCTGTTGGTGCGGCGAGTTTATTGGAAATTTGTGGCGACGGCGGGGAATATCAATTTTGGTGGGACGTGACTGGGAACAGGTTTTTGGCAGCGTTAAAAGGAACGCATTGAAATTGCGTATCGCTTCTAACGGTTAAGATTCGAATTAAAAAATGCGATCAATTACGAAGAATATTATTTTTGGTTTATGGACCGTCGAGGTCATTTCAACCCGTGGCGTTTGGATCATTGCTTAACACGTTCGCCCGCAGCATAAAGAACGTCATATTAATGTTCTGAATATAATTATTTAAAATTATAGCACATAGCATGATATTTAGAGAATTGATGCCTTCACTTTGGCGGCATTTTCATCATGTCGCGTAAGATGATACAATGTATTTAATGCAATAAATACAATAAATATAACTATGCTGATAGCGAACGTAACATAATTTAATTACTCAGCTTTTGGCAATTATGTAAAATACTAGAAATAGTATTTAATGTATTACATTATATTATATATAATGTACAGTTTTTAGTATGATATACAGTATAAATGTATTTAATTATACTATATAATACACGATATAATAATTTAGTATAATATACAGTATAATATATATATATATATATTTATATACCATATATATATTATACTGTATATTATACTAAATTATTATATTGTATATTATATAGTATAATTATATATATATATATATATATATATATACATAATTATAATTATATATTATAAAATATAAAAAATGTTAATTTAATAATATTTTATTAATTATATATATATATTTATATATAAAATATATATAATTAATAATATTATCAAATTTACATTTTTTATATTTTTTTATTGCTGCAGCATTTAATACATTATTACCGTATTAAATTATGCATTAACCTAATAAGAATGGTTTAGTACGATTACATTGTGTATAATGTTATTGATCCTGGAATTCCTAATAAATTAAACATTATTTAAAATCATGGAAATTTGAGTTCCTCGTTGTATTATTCAAATATTTTAATGATGCAACAATCTAGTTATCGTTATTTATGCGATAGTAATTATTGATATCTAAATTCCTCATAAATGTGATATCAATAAATAATCATTGTACGTCATATAACAAACATTGTTAAAAAGAACAACATGAGACAATTTTAAACAATATCATATGAAAATATAACATTGAGCATCATATATCCCATAAATTTAATATAAAATTCGTATCGATGTTATTATAATTCCGTTCAATATTATTGGAGCTTTAATACCTTTTTTTTTTTTTTTTTTTTCTTTTTTTTTTTTAACGTGGGGGAAATCTGCAGGTCAGACAATCCGAAGGGCGGGGCGGGGGTAGTGCGGGTTTCGACCCGCTAAAACCCCCACGGCGGCCTAGGGCGCTGGCGATTAACGGGGGAGCCACGGGAACTCTTCAAGAACACGACCGCAGCTCCCCCTCGCCTGGCCGGCCACCAGGATGGAGCGGTGGCCGGCCGCGTCCCGGGGGGAGATTAATCCTCCCCCCCATGAATCATCTTGATTCGGCGGTGCGGGGGACCGCACCCCACACCGCCTCTTCACGACGGCCGCACCAGCGGCCGTCGGGGGCGACGGTTGTGTCGCCCCCACTTTAAAATAGGGCATCCTCGGTTGGCGGGCGGCGGGCAATTAAACCGGCATAGTCCGGTACACCCGCCGCCCACCTAGTATCAGCTACTCGGGGGGGGGGGCTCTAGGCGTGGGCGCACACGCCGCACCCCCCGCTCACGGCGACCCCGCTCGGCAGCCTCCTTCTGCAACATTACCTGTTCGCAGAAGGCTATGGCTGCCGCCCATTTTGTCGGGCTCTCCAGCATGGCCCCAACTAAGCTGGAGAGAGCGAGGTCGCCACCAACTTCCCTAGTTAGGACTCGGCGCAGCACTGAAAAGGCGGGGCACACCTCCAGTGTATGCTGCGCCGAGTCCTCCTCCGCGCCACAGTGATGGCACACCGTCGTCGCTTCCCGACCGATGCGACACAGGTAGACACCGAAGCAGCCATGCCCGGTGAATACCTGCGTCGCACGGTAGGAGAGCCTGCCAAACCGCCTCTCCCGCCACGTGGTGAAGTGCGGCAGGAGAGCCCCGGGGACGCGCTCGGCGGCATGGGAACAAAGCTCCGCATGCCACCTGGCGAGCGCTAGTCCCCGGGCCTGGAGCTCGAAGCCCTCGACCGCCTCCTGCTCCGGCGGGTCCCCCCGAGCCCGGCCAGCGATGCATATGCGCCTATAGACATAGGCGCGCATCGCCGCCTGCAGCTCGAAGGGAATTTCTCCCGCCAGAGCAAGCGCCGCCACGGTAGACGTGGTGCGGTACCCCCGTATGAGGCGAAGGGCCATTTGCCTCTGAAGCCGGCGCAACAACAATGTGCTGCGCCGGCTTGCCCTCACGGACGGCGCCCAAATCGGGGCGCCGTATAATACCATTGACCGCACCACGCCTAGGTATAGGCGGCGCACCATATCGCCCGGTCCCCCGATATTGGGCAACAGGCGGCCTAACGCGGCCGCCGCCCTCTCAACTCGGGGGACGAGGCGGCCGAAATGTGCTCCGAACCTCCAGTGGCTGTCGAGGATCAGTCCGAGATACTTGATCTCGGACTTCACCTCGACGCAGGCTCCTCCAACCCAGATCCACGATCTGGCCCGTGGCCGAGACCAAGGCCGTCCAAACCAGACGGCCTCGGCCTTCTCCGGGGCCACCTTCAGCCCCAGACCGTGGATCCTAGCGACGACGGCTGCCACCGCAACTTCCGCTCGTCGGATGGTCCTCTCGAAGGTGTCCCCGACGGCGACCACCAATGTGTCATCTGCATAGCAGATGAGGGTGCCACCGTCGGGTAGGGAGGCCTTCAGGACTGCGTTATATCCCAGGTCCCACAGGAGTGGTCCTAACACGGACCCCTGTGGGACCCCGCAGTCCACTTCCCTCCGTATCGTCCCGTACCGGCCCGGGTATTCCACCCACCTGCCCCGCAGGTAGGCCCCGATTACCCGCCTCAGATAGGGAGGCACCTGGTGTTCAGCCAGGGCCTCCCTAATGGCGGACCAGGGCAGGGTGTTAAACGCATTGACGATGTCTATCGACACCGCCAAGCACACCCCGCCCCGTGCCACGGCATTGTCCGAGAGGGACTTTAGACGGTCGATTGCATCGACCGTCGATCGCCCCTCCCGGAAGCCGAACTGGCAGTCCGCCAGATCGGGGCCAACGCGGGACAGGTGCCTGGCGAGGCGGGCAGCAATGATCTTTTCAAAGATCTTGCCCACCTCGTCCAGGAGGCAAATGGGCCGGTACGCGGAGGGAGAATCCGCAGGCCTCCCATCCTTCCTTAAGAGGACCATCCGACTTCTCCTCCAGAGGTCCGGGAACACCCCGGACCTCAGGAGCCCGGAGTAGAGGCCTCTAAGCCTCTCGCCCAGGACGCCCATGGCAAGCAGCCAGACCCGGCCGGGGATACCGTCCGGCCCCGGGGCAGTATTCTTGCCCCGGAGCCATTTGACTACCCCGGCCATTTCCTCCGGCGCGACCTCCAGATCCGGGGACCACTCGTGTCCCTCTAGCTGAGGGACGGGCCGGGACGCCTCCCCGCTGACGGGGAATAGCGCGTCCACGACCCGTCCGAGCATCCCCGGATCCAGGCTCTCCGTCAGAGGGGGCGCCCAGGGACGTAATCGTCCCATCGCCATTTTATATGGGCGCCCCCATGGATCTCGGTTGATAGTGCCGAGAAGGTCGCGCCAGGCCTGGCTCTTTGCTTGCCTGATGGCCAGCTGCAGGGCGACCACCTTCTCCCTGTATCGCCCATACAGCTGGATAGCCAGATCCACGTCGGAACGCCGTCGTCGACGGGCGCGGGCGTACTGGCGTCGCGCGCGAACGGACTCTGTGCGCAAATCCGCTATCGCGCGCGACCACCAGTACACCGCCTTCCTCGGGAAAACCCTGGCCCGGGGCATGGCGACGTCGCAAATGGACGTCATTGCGCCCCGGAACCATTGGGCCTCCCTTGTCCCGTCGACTGGCCCGGCCGGTGTTGCTGGCCAGGCCACGACGTGGGCTGCCGCCATCAGGGCGTCCTGGTCGAGGCGCTTTAGCGCCCACCGCGGCTGAGGCGATCCCTCATCAGCGGGACGACGTCGGGGCGTCGATGGGGCGGCGGAGAGGCCGAGAACAACGTACCTGTGGTCAGACAGTGTCTCGACCTCCTCCGCCACCCTCCACCCCGTAATACGGCGCGCGGCGGGGGGCGTTGCCCATGAAAGGTCAACGATGGACCCCCCATTATGCCGCACGCACGTATGGACCGAGCCCGTGTTTAAAAGACGGAGCTCGAGTCCCGCCGCCCAGTCAAGCACCTCCCGGCCCCTCGGGTTCGTCCTGGGGGAACCCCAAGCCGGCGACTTGGCGTTGAAGTCCCCCAGGACCAGCACCGGACGGGGCTGGCAGCGGGAGACGCATCTCCCCACCCCGTCCAGATACTGCACAAACTCCTCGAGGGACCACCTTGGAGGTGCATAGATCGCCACAACCGCGGTGCCGCCCCAGTCAACGGCCAGGTATCCCCGACCGCGCTCGATAACGGAGCACGCCGGGGACCCCGGCCGGCCTACCCATATTATAACGGCGGAGCCGCCCAGGTCCCCCATCCAATGTGGATGATCGGGAATCCTGTACGGCTCCGCCGCTACGGCCAACCCGGCACCCCGCTCGGCCAGGAATTGCACCAGGAGGTCCTGTGCCCTGGCCGAGCGGTTCAGGTTGGCCTGTATTATAGGGCCCTTGGGCCCCATTACGGGCAGGCCTCCACCTCCATCGCCGCCGCGGGAGCGGTGGCGTCTGGGGCCTCTTTGGCCCCATCCGCCCCCGCGGGCGCGACGGTGGCACCTTTGTGTGCCACCTTTGGCTTGGTAGCCACGGTGGCCGTCGCCTTGACCACCGCGGATTTTCTCCCCCTGCTGCCCCTGCCGCGTTTCGCGCTGGCGGGGCACGCCCGGCTACCGAGGCGGTGGCCGGCCGGCTTGCCCGCTCCCGCACAGAGCGGGCAGTTGGGCTTCGCCGTACAGCCGGCCACCTTGTGGTCCCGACTGCCGCACCCAAAGCAGCAGTCGGAACGATCCTCGGCCGCAGTGCATCGCTGAGTTGTGTGGCCTAGGCCAAGGCAGCGATAGCACTGCAGGGGCCGGGCGCTGAGGGCCTCCACCGTCGCCCGGGTCCAGCCGACCGTGAGCTTGCCCGCGACCGCAACTTTACGCGCGGCCGCAGCAGGGCACTGGACCCAGAGGGTGCCCAAACCGGAGGGGGAAGACCGGATTTCGCCGGTCTTAACCTCCCCCCGGTCGCACCCTCCCACATGGGCGACGGCCACGGCAACCTCCTCCGGCGTGGTCGAGTCGACCAGGCCGCGCACCCTTAGATCGGCCTTCTTAATTGGGCGCGCGACCTTCACGCCGGTTCCCGCCAGCGCGTCCGCCATCTTCGCAGCTAGGGCAGTGGCCTTAGCTGCCCCATCAGCCCCGGGGACCTCCAAAATGATTCCCCCCGTCACCGCTCTCCTGGGCTTTAACGAGGCGATGCCAATCTCTGCCAGGTCAACCTTCGACCTGGCAGTGGCCATCGCCTCGGCGTACGTCATCGCCCCGCCGGCCGGCACCGTTATCGTAACGGCAGCCGTGCGGGGCGGACGCGGCGGCAGGGGAGCCCTCTTCGGGGCAGCCGGTGCCACCCGTTTCGCCGCCCTCCCGGCCGAAGAGGCCTTGGCAGCCGCCGCAGGTTTAGCTGCGGCAGCCGCCTTTTTGGCCCTTCGGCCAACTACCCTCGACCACAGCTCAGTAGGAGGTGTGGTGGAGGGCGGCACAACAGCAGAGGCAGCCCTCTGCTGTGGGGGCTGCATCTGCGCCGCCTTAGCGGACGCAGCCCCTCCTCCACTGCCACCCTTTCTCCCCCCTTTCTTGTCTATCGACGGGCTGGAGGCGGGCGGCACGGGCGGCACCGACCGCGGATCCTGCATCCGCGGGATCAGCTCCCTCCTGAACGATGCCAGCTTGGCATCGATCAGGGAGCCGATCTGTTGCAGCAAGTTTGCCGGCGCCGCTGCGGACGCCGGCAAGGGCTTCCCTCGCCCAGGGCGTTGGGGCCCTCGGGCGCCGGCGCCAACCAGCGGCCCCGTGCCCCCCTCAGGAGCCGGCGGCGGAGGCATCTCGGCTGCTGCCGGCTTCGCCTCCACCGCCTGACGGAGTCGGGCCACCTCGGTCCGCAACTCCGCCATCTGCTCTCTGAGGAGAGCGTTCTCTGCTTCCAACAGCCGGGTGGCGTCGGAAGCTGACCTCATGGTCAGCTCCGCAACGCCCGCCCGGCTGTTCAGGGCCGCCGCCTGCAGGACCCGCACCGTGGCCGGCCGCAACTCCCTTGTTGCGCTGGAGATCCTGGCCACTTCGGCCAGGCTCTCCATTATTGACGCCGCAACGTCTCGCGTCGGACGACTGCGAAGATTCGCGGCGACCTCCACCTCGTCCGGAAGTGGGTCGACCGATCTCCCGGGCTGCGGCCCCGGGGCCACCGGGTCGAAGATCGCCGCGATGAGGCCCTTGTTGGCCTCCGTCAACTTACGTTTGGCCTCATAGAGGCCAACGTACTGTCCAGTAGTTGGCGGCCTTCCCCGCTTCCTCCCTGTTGAGGAGCCAGGGGCGCTCTGCGAAGAGCGGTGAGAGGAGACCGAGTGGTCGGACTCCTCTCCCGCATCGCATTCGCCAAGGTCCAAAGCGGACCTCTCTCTGCCGCGTGTTGCGGGAAGTTCCCGCAACACCGACCCATCCATGCGCTCGAGGCGCACGCTAGCTACGCGCGCCTCCTCCTCCCTCTCGTTTCCCCCCTCCCCGGTTTTTTTATTTTGTGAACTATCCATGATAAATCCCACGAGTGTGGTCGGAAAGGAGGTCGCCCCGGGTAGAGCCGCCATACCCGGGGAAGGCTAATACGCCCGGGGGATCGCCAGGTACCCCGGGGTTGTCCGCTAACGATTGGTGCACCCACCAACCATAGCTGGCGCTGACTCCAGCTACGCCCTCTTCACCGCGCAACGCTGCTTGGGGCTAGGGATTTTTTAGAGAGGTTGTCATCCTCGCGGTCCAGCCGGCTAAGGCAAGACCCCCGTTCCTGTAAAACATGACCACAGGTTTACGGTATGTGTCCGACTTTAGTTGGCCCCTCACCTCAAGCCACTCCGGCTAGGTAGGACCTGCCAGGGAATAAAATCCCCGCCGGCACAGCCTTGAGGATCATTGGGGCACGAAGCCCCCCCACCACGACAAGGTAGCGGACACGGGGGGGGGGAGCTTTAATACCTGAACAAAAAATATTATTTAATATCATGAGAGTTGAAGTTCTCTACAAAAAATATTATTAAATTATTATTATATATGTTATTATATATATTAAAATATTATATTCTCGAACTTAAAATTCATATTATCCTAACATTAATTAGTGTCGTTAAAATTCAAATTGCTGTTAAATTGACATAAACTAATATGATGAGAGGTATTATTGTTTCCTGTTGTCGAAATATAAATTTCTTATAAGCTAATATTGATTTCGTGAGAGACTGGATGTGGTTTGTGGTGAGTGGACGGTGACAAGGTGACTATGTACATATAATATTATACGATATTGGCTGTAATGTAATTAGAACTCGCCATTTGTGATTGTGATTGGAGTATGATGAATATTGTAATGCGACTGTAATTACATGCTATTAGGAGAAGATGATTGATTAAAACCATCAACCCAATTATATGTATATTAAATATAGAAAATAGTATAATACACACACAATAATTTTTTTTTTTGTTAAGTTACACAATTTTGCTTCGTGTAATGTTTAAAAGTGTAAAATGATGATAACGATAATTTTATCATTTATAATATTGTTTGTTATATTCCCCGCCTATTTTATATCTTCTACACTTTCTAAAATTTTTGGTATTTCTATATTTGATCATTGGTAATTAGTTATTAATTTTATTTGTCATTTATATTAGTACTACCACGATTTACAGCGGGTATTTTTTATAGTTTTCCCCCAGTTTACATATCTTACAATTTTTAAATTTCTAGTACTTGTATATTTGACTATTGCATTTTCTGTAGACCCTATATTTTTCGTAATCACAACTTACACCGGTCTTTTTTATAGTTTTCCCCTATTTTGCATCTTTCATAATTTTTAAATTTTTAGTTCTTGTGTATTTGACTATTCCATTTACGTAGTTTCTATATTTTAGTATTTCTATATTCGCCAGTTGCATTTTAGTGGTTTCTATGGCTTTAGTATTTCTATATTTGATTATTACATTCGTGCAGTTTTTATATTTTTAATATTTCTTTATTTATTACGTATACTCTATTTATATTGTTTATACATATAGCCAAATATAAAAATACTAAAATGTAGAAGCTACATGAATTCAAAAATTCAGTAAATTTTATATTTGTTGTATATTAATAATCTATATTATAATATAATAATATAATAAATATAATATATATAGTAATATATAATAAATAGTATCCATATTTGAATATATCTACATTTGATTACTGAATTTATATAGTTTCTACATTTTACTATCTTTATATTTGATTATTGTATTTCGTCAAGTTTCTAATATTTCTATCATTTTCTTCTTAATTGTATTTTGCATGTATCGGAATTCTGCCATGTATTACAACGATTCTTACAATCATTGAGCTTCTGCTGTGATTTTTTAATGTATAGTATTTCTACAGTCGACGACATTTATCATTTGATGGATCGTGCGAAATCATTCGGCTCGAATTCACATTTAACTAAACTCGAATAGCGGAATTATGTTTGATGCGAGATTTTCGCGGAAAATTTTGCGAAACTCTCAACGGTATTGATCGACGAGAAAGAGAATGATCGACTTTCGAGTTCACGTCGTATTTGTTGCATAGGGGATTATGGATTTGATGGATTGATAATGAGCCAGCTATCAGCGCAAGGATTATTTCGTACTGGTTTCGTGAATGTTTGATAAGCTTCGATTAGGCCACTGATTTTACATGTCTATATAAAATATACATTTGTTGTTGTAATAATCTCTGTGCAATTCGTCAGGAGAAATTCATTATCGAACGTATTCTCCTTTTAATAATTGGGAACCATTTTAATGAAATTTGTTCATAATAATAATAATTATTATTATTATTTCCTCTGCAGTTCGATGAAAATTAACGAGAGAAAATCACCTTCTATAAACAAATACAACCGCGTATTATTCTTACGATTATTTCAACATTCATTTAAATTGAATTTATGTGTAATGATAATTAAATATTACATTGGTTGAAGTTACGTGAAAATCAAGAACAGAAAACATTTTCCATAAATAAATATATTTATTTTAATTATAATATTTATTTTAGTTACGAACTTATATGAAATAATTATTAAAACCTATTTTCAAAGAAGTTTCATGAAGATCGTGGAGAATAAAATCATTAGTAATAAATGGATATGTACACGTACATTTTTGTTAAAGATTGTCTCAATGTTTATTTAATTTTCAAATCATTCATAATTGATAATTATTTCATTGGTAATTAAGTAGAAATCTTCAGAATTAAAGTTTTCTTGTACATATATACATAAATATAAAGTTAAAAAAATTGGGTCTAAAAATATAGCAGTAATTTTCTTTCGAAAAGAAAACTTTCGAAATTATAATTAATATTGCTTGGTCATCTCTCGGCTCGCTAATGTGCTTCAATAATCAAACACAGCTATAATTCCCAAGAGTTCCATGCCATAATTATCACGTTCGAAAATTCAATTATTGTATAATATGAGAATCAATTCTATTTAGTATTTCACGAAACCGAAATATGGATGTATATAAATTCCATAATTGATATACAAGGAAATTCATTTATTTAATAACGAGAAAGCTACGTATTTAGTGTATCACGAATGAAAACAATAATTGAAACAATTTTTAATTAGTTATATAATATTTTCGGGATTATTTTTATTAAAATTGTATAATTGATATAACTGCGGAATCGAATGATGCGAGAGAAGTGAAAATCAATGTATTCAATGATCGGCTGATGATTGTGAAGTGAGAGGCGATTGAGATTGTTATTTACATATGTCGAGAATATAGTGCGTGAAATTAGCGTAAATATTCGCGTGTATATTTTAATTTTTTGTACAATCAATTGACAATATAAATTGATGAAATTTGATTATCAACAGTATACAACTCTGAAAATTCTTCGACATTTTGCTTTTATTGAAATTCCTTAATAACATATCATTTAATATCATCGAAATTCAAATTGCTGTAAATTTTCGCATTAGCATTGCTGAAATTAAAATTCGTATTAATCTAACATTAACTGGTGTCGTTCAAATTGTAATTGCTATAAAATTAACATAAGCTATGTGGTCTGGCTAGAACTTACTATTGTTATAATTTATATTATTTACCATTATAAATTGATAAAATATGATTATCAACAATGTTGAACAATATAAAATTCTTATGATATTTCAATTTTTATTTTAAATTTCGTTCGAAGAATCGCTGTTCCTGTCAACAACCAAACTTCGTCTGAGGAATAATTACCCTTCCACAAAATTCAACTATTCCGATCCCTTCATTATAAAGTTTTTAATATTCGTATAGCCTCGGGCTATTTATAAATTCCTCGGAGAAAAAATTTTACAGATTCTCCGACGTAATTAACCCCTTGAAATACGATTTCTTTCATTGTCATGTTGATTAGCATACTCTGTCGTTAATAAATTCTACACGAGACAGAAAATTTATATTTGTTACATTATATGACTGCATTGTTTTAAATGACAACATATTCAATTTTTATTGTAACATATTTTTGAACATTTAGTACATATCGAATATATATCATTCGAGCAAGGAGGGGATAGTTTTACCCTTAAAAATATAAACGAAGGAAAGAAATTCAATTTTTTAATATCTTTAAATTTTTATCTTAAATTTTTTTAATATCTGGTGCAATTTTAAAAATATGGAAGTTCTATCTCAAAGAAAATAAAAAGGGGTGCAAAATCTAATTTTCGCTGGAAGTAATTTCTTAATATCCAATAAAATTGTAGAAATAATTATGCAGAGAGGGAAACATCTACAAGATACCACATTCATTCAGGGGGTAGTTTCGTACTACGAAAAATAAAAAGGGATGAAACATTTAATTTTCACTGCAAATATTTTATTAATATACGGTAAAATTTTAGAAATAAACATGGAGATAGGTAATATCTAGACATCGTTATTAAGGCGGTAGTTTCACCCTGAAGAAAGTAAGGAAGGCATGAAAAATTTAATTTATGTTATAAACAGCTTTTTAATGTCATGAGAATTTTGATAACATATACAAAAATAGGGTAACATCTACATATCGCAATTAAAAAGGGGCTGTTCCGCTCTAAAAAAAAATAGGTAAAGGGGATAAAAAGTTCAAATTTTATTATACGCATTATTTTAATACCTGATAAATTTGCAAAATATACAAGAAAATGGGATAACATCAGGATGTCGTTGTTAAAGGGGCAGTTTCACCGTGCAGAAAATAAAAAGGGGATGAAAATTTTTTGTTCAGGAGCAATTAAAATTATGAAATAAAATTGTCCGACATTCATAATTTCGACATAAAAATCATCGAAAAATCGTAAATTATCCGTCGCGACGCGTGCTCACGAGCCAGAATCAGCGTAATCGTTTAACTCCTGCGAAATTTGCCCTAATCGCGATCATCTGAAGCTGTAGTGACTCCGTGTCATTGTTACAAGTGCGCCAACGATATTTCACCAAATTCTGATTCGCTGGATCAACCGAAACTTGCTGGACCAATTGAATTTCGGCGGCCGGGGGTGGCCAGCCGCCTTCGTAAAGGTCGCGCGAACGTGATAATCACATTTCCGACTCAACGCGAATATTTTTGGCTCTACGCACGGCCGGCACTACACCATAAATCGCACGAAACGAAAAATGGTTCGATGGAACTCGAGCGATAAGCGAAAATGGAACATTGTTGGTCGTTTTTCAAATTCGCGTGCTTCTAATATGTTCGAAACGTTTCTCCGGCGTACGAAATCACCGTGATTCTGTGGAACGAAGTATTCCCTTTCCAACGAGTCCAAGAACATTGATCTGCGATATTTTGTTGCCAATTCATGGCAGTTTTGAAAAAAAGTGTCCAAGGTTAGTGTGATTTCTGAGGTCGTGGAATTCTAGGCGAACATTTTTTAGGGTGGTGTTCTTCGACTCATTTTAAAAGTCCAAGTTTCCAGTTTCGTAGCATCTTAATTCTTCTGTTTAATAAATTTTATTTCGTTAATACCCTGCACTGTAAATACAAATGTTTCCGTCTTGTCGATTTCTCATATTCGCATACGTCTGAGTGGTTCAAAAAATTGTTTAGTTCACAATTATTTTAACGAACGAAGTCTCCCCTTTCGAATGAGCCCGAAAATATTGATCGATGATTTTTGTTTGCCATCGTATAGCACCTTGGATTCTCTTCCGAATGAAATCCTGAAATTCAAAATATCGTAACTTTGTTAACAAAAAAAACTATAAAATGTTGTCCTTAGATACATTTCAAAGGGTGAAATCTTAGCTTTCGCGCCGTTTGGATTATTCAGTATTAGTGCCTTTGTATCTTTAAGACCCCCCATTCTAAGTAGAGATGGTAATTTTTTGGTTATTTTCAAATTCACATTTCTCTCATAATTTAAACTTTTCATAGCGATTGAAATGACTATGATCTGATAGAATGAAGTCTCCTCTTTCCATTGGGACCAAAAACAGTGATCTACTAGCTTTCCTTGCCATTTTCTGCCATTTTACACCATTTTATGCTACTTTATCCCGTTTTATGCAATTTTAGGCAATTTTATGCTATTTTATACCATTTGATGCCATTTTCTGTGTACGGAAATTATTCAAAATTCAAGCAATGGATTTTCAAAAACATGTAATTCGCTATCCTCTCTACAATGATTGCAACTCTGTTACATAACGAATGTATTAGAGGCTGAGCAAAGCCGCTAATAGGATTCACGTCTGCATGCAATTCTGTTAAAGGGGTTTAATTGATTATTTTAGTTGCAGTCTGTTAATATCCGTTTTAACACGAGACCGCAAGCTTCTGTTAATCCATTAGATCGCGACGCGGATCGGAAATTACAGTGAGAACGCAGCAGTCAATCGGATGTGTGCACCACTTTGATTATTCCTCTATTGTAACTACATATCCGTATTTACAAACTTCCCTTTTTATTTATCATCGTATTATATTCATAAAATTCTGAACATTTCTTTATCGTTGCGTCAATATTTATTTTTAAAGAAATTGAAAACATACTGCAAAATTTGTTATCAATGAAGCAGACTGAGAATTTATTAATTGCTCAAGAATTTGTATACATTTGTCTACGACAAATGATACAAATTATTAACATTATATTTACAATGAATTATGAACAATTTTATTACAGCAACAATTGTTGACAATATATTTACAATGAATTACGAACAATTTTATCACAACAACAATTGTTAACAAGCCACAATTATTAATAGCGAGAACTTTGTATAATTATGATATTTGCATATTTTGAAAGCGTACGTTGCTAAACAGTAATTGTCGATTTTGGGTTAGCTTTCGTCACAGAGCATTTATTAGGCGATAAAGTCGTTCCAAATCCTGTTCTTTTAATAATAATCAACGAAAAGTAAGATCAATTGTTAATAATGGCAATAGAATTTTATAAATTTATGACGAAACATCATTATTCAAATGCAAAATGGTGGAATCATCGGAAGCCAAATTCGGTCATATTATAGAGTATTGTATTTGTATGTCGCGATCGACGTAGACAATTTGTATTTAACACAACCAAGCTGTGGATAATAACACAAGATAATAACAATAGCTAATAACGAAAAGAAAAGTGCTAATCGTGCGAACCGTTCGGTTTCCCTTTGGAGCGGCTTCGCGGATTGAATCCATTGAATCTAAATCGTCTAAACAAACTGCAGTCAACCGAATTGTTACTGCTAATCAAATCGGACGCACCAAAACCGCCGTCGCGCCGGTGTAAATGAAATTCAACGTGGCAGGCGAATTGGATCGGAATTATACGATTCTAATTCCGCGTGTACGCGGGACATTACCAAGGTTCGATTAACCGCTGGCTAGTTCGAACGTGAAAACGACAAATCTCCGGACAGTGTTAATAACGGCGTCGTTTAAACCACTCTACAATAATCCATAGATCGCCGATTGGAATACAAATCGTTCCGAAATAACAGTCAAGATACCGCATTTCAAAAATCGAAGAATTTAGAAATCGGAATCATAAAAATTAAAACATTTAGGAATCGGATGACTCAAAAATTCTAAATTTAGAAATCAAATGACATAAAAATTGTGAATTTGAAAATCAAAGCATTTCTAAATTGAAATCTTAAAAATCAAATAACATAAAAATCGTGAATTTAAAAATCGAAGAATTTATAAATTGAAATCTTAAAAATCAGGAAATTTAGAAACCAAATGATTTCAAAGTTGTTAATTTAGATATCGGAAGACTTAAAAATCGTGAGTTTGTAAATCGGACAGTTCAGAAATTGAAATCTTAAAAATCGGAAACTACAGAAACCAGATAATTTCGAAATTGTGAATTTAGAAGTATGCGCATTGAAACATCGTACCTTTCAAAACGGCTGGATCGAGAAACTGCAAGTTTCTCGGAAAGGAAGAATGTGTTTAATCCCGGCGTATAAATATTTCCAATTTGTTTCTACGGCGGCATCGTTCCGCTGATATTTCACAGAAAAAGATGTTGGTCCCCAAAGGAACGGACGCGACTTATTCATCACGACCATGAATAATAATCAGAAAAGAATAACTGCGATTCCGTGCGAACTTTATGAATTCCGGAATTCTCGGCGATTTGCTTTATTTATTTTACGTCGGCGTTGCGCCGCAACAATGCAAATGTTGATGCAAATGCGCGAGTGCCTGATCTCCGTTCCTTCATGAAGTGGCTTAAACGACGAGTAACCAGGCAGAAAAGTATAAATTTCATTGTTTTATTTCTACACTTTTCATTGATAAGTCGATTGATAAATCGACGAGATTCCAATAGCAATGCATAGCGAATATATTTTGGTCAATTGGTGTTATTTTAATCATTTCGATGATAATTCTAAAGATAATAATTTGAAGGATAATAATTTCAAGGATAATAATTTCAAGGATAATAATTTCAAGGATAACAATTTCGAGATCTATATTTCCAAAGATAACAATTTCGGAGATAACACTTTATAGAATAACAATTTCAAAGATAATAATTTCTAGGATAACAATTTCAAAGATAATTATTTCTAGGATCACTTCGAAGATAATAATTTCGAAGATAATAATTTCGAAGATGATCACAATGTCGAAGATAACAATTTCGAAGATGATAAGTTCAAAATTAATAATTCCAAAGATAATTTCGAGGATAATAATTGACAACTTCGGTCAAAATTATATTATCGTAATCGTGCTAAACACACGTAAATACTAAATAAAATATAATTTTCTTGATATCGCGATATCTTCTTTAAGAATCGTACAAGTTCTTTATTTTCTTGACTACTACAGTGAAGTCACGATGCTCATCCCCGATTCTCTCGCGGAACGGTACGTTATCCCAGCCAAAGTTCCTGTAATTGATCCTTTTAAAGACCTTAAAGCGGCACCTCCTCGCGATGATCTGCGCGTAATTGCAAGTCATGACGGCAGTCACTAACTTCGGTACGCCCAGGTAATGACGGATTATACTATCACCTCCAGTATCGGCTAATGGTACTTTCACATCTTCTCCACTACCCAGCGCATTGGCAACATCCACGGACAAGCACACTAAGCTCTCGCCAATATTTTGCTGCTGCATCTCCGGCAGCGTAGCCAAGAACATACACTCCATAATACAATCAACATCATAATATTCGAATAAATTTATCTGGTCGTTTATAGCAATCATCAAATCTAGGTAGGCATTGGCCGTGTGATGTTCACAATCTTCTCTGAAGCTCTCAAGCCAAGTCATTTCAGGAGGATGCCTGATGATCGGGGGAAGTCGATCGTACGGTGGTTGCCCTCACAACCACCGCGGGTCAATTTCATCTCTTTTTATTTTCTTAATTTTATTGAGAACGACACCAACAACTTTCTGAGTCTTGATTTCGATTGCGACAAGGCTGACACCGTCTCTAGTAACTGCCAAACACACCTCCTCGAGCGCTTTGACGCTACAAGGATCCGATAACAGATTTATGCCTTTGCAGATGCTCTCGTTGGGGAAAAAGCTTTTCCTTATTACTTCTAATGCTCCCTCCAAAGTATTCTCCGTCAGAGACTCGAACTCGATTTCTCCACCATTTATGGAGCCCCACTGAATGCAGGATTCAGTTGTAGTTCTGGAACTGAACGAAAAGAAACAATTAATTAGTATGCACGTATCTTGCAGCTTCTGATGGCGTGTGGTATAGTAATATTAAACGGTATATTAAACGACGGAAGCTTTAATCGAATCAAGTTTGCAGAAACGTTTGGAGATACAGTAATGTCTCCCTAACTGACGCTCGGATTACGCACAGAAATGGACAATCTGGGAAGAGGAGACACGATTACTCGAGCCTCGCGGCTCGTTTTTATAGTTATCGGTGAATCGACAACTTTGTAGACGACTCGTTTTTATAAGCGAATAAATTGGAAATATTTATACGCCAGGATTAAACACATTTTTCCGTTCCGAGAAACTTGCAATTTCTCGATCCAACCGTTTCGAATGGCACGATGTTTCAATGCGCATACTTCTAAATTCATAATTTCGAAATTATCTGGTTTCTGTACTTTCTGATTTTTAAGATTCCAATGTCTGAATCGTCCGATTTTCAAATTGACGGTTTTTAAATTCTCTGATTTATAAATTTACAATTTCGAAGTTAGCTGATTTCTATATGATCTAATTTTTAAGATTTCAATCTCTAAATTCTTTGATTTACAAATTCACGATTTTTAAGTTCTCCGATTTCTAAATGTACATTTTTTAAATTATCTAGTATTTAAATGTTATAATTTTCAAGATTTCAATTTACAAAAATTTGAATAATCGTATCTCCTCTTCCCGACTTGTCCATCTTCGTGCACTATCCGAGCATCAATTAGGGAGAATTCTCCGTATCCGGCCAAACTAGAGGTTGATTCGTGTCTCGATGAAAAATATATTTTATTTATAAATATTTAAATTCGTAAAAATAAATTGTTCTTTCTTATACCCGACACACGGAAAACATTAGTCAAAACAAGTGACTGAAGAATGTTCCCGGAAAAATATAGCAAAAATGTACGTACCATGCCATTTTAGTTCACTAAGAAATTGTCACTATACTTTACTGGGAAAATTAACTGAGAAAATTCGCCGAAGTCTTCGCACTGATCACTGCTGTTTGCTGATTGCTGGTTGTTGCTGCACTGATCACAGAATGAGTGTTTCCGTTGACATCGGCAGGCTATTTATACTGTCCTTGCTAAAGGACAGAACGTCCTAATCAGCAAGGACGAACAATGACAAAAGGATACTACCGGAAAAGATGCGCCAGGTATGAAAACGTCTCCTGTGGAAAACCATTAGCCACCGCTGCCGGCTATCAGGTAAGCACATGTACCTGCGATGACCGGTCGTGTCATACGGATTTTGCAAGGATTGGCTCGTTCGGTTAAATTAAAAAAAAAAAGAGAAGCGGCGGATTAGGCCGAGCCAGTGCAAATGAGTCAATGAAGGAACCATTGTAAACAGGCTCGCACCGAGCCTTGATGAAAATTATGATTTGCAAGGGAAAGCAGAACCTACCGGGAGTAAACAGGGTCTGGTTATTTACGGTAAATAAATAATAACAATATCTTATTTTAAGTTTAACAATGTATAAATATGTTTGACGTTCAAAATAAGAAACGAGACTCCTATTTTATTTATTGTTATTATTAATAAACAAAATTATATGGATTAATAGAAAATATATTTCAAATGATATTTAAAATTTCATAACTGAAATTAAATGATTATTACAATTGACTAATTATGAAAATGATGTAAGTCCATTTAAAGCCAGCAAACATGTATTATTTTGATTAAATTACATATTGATAAATTAGTAGTATTTTGTTTTTTTTGTACATAATATAACAGCTGTCTGTTGAAACGAACGACGTGATATTATTTCATGTGGTAAAATGATATAAATGCAATGCATATGCGACAAATGAACGCAAGTCGCTAGCTGAAATCTACACATGCATTCGACTGTGCACTAGCAAAAGTCCCGAAAAGCTGTTATTGAAATTAATTTCTCAATGCCATAAATAAAGTTTTTATTTTCAAATAAAACTTTTTTTAATAATCGCTCTATTTGTCATAGCGTGTCATAGCGTATTGGGGATCTCAATTTTGTATCGCGCCTCGGGCACCAGTACGCATTAATCCGCCAATGTTTCGGAGGACTGTTCATTTCGCCCTTGCTGAAGAACAGAGAAACTCGTATTCGTCAAGGACGAACAATGCCGGCGAAAAAGATGCCGGGCATGAAAATGCCTCGCGAATACAACCCTTGGTCGCCGAGGCCGGCCATCAGCTATATGTATACAGTGACTCCCACTGATATTCGAACACTTTTCAAGGTGCTATTTTAACTTTTTTAAAATTAGAGTAGACGATTTGAATTTTTTTTTAGATCATAGAGGGACCTGTATAATAGATAATGTTACAATTTTGCTATTACATACTTGGAATGACAAAACGAAGTAAAAAACTTTCGTTGTTTAACTTTCTTATCTGAGGAAGCTACTTTTGATCACTTTTGGGCTAATTTTGCCGATTTTTCGAACTTCGAGATATTTAACTAATAAATGTTCAATAAAATATATATAAATGATTTAAATATACAGGGTGTTCCACAAATTATTCTAACAGCCGAAAATGAGGGGTAGCTGAGGTCATTTGAAGTAACATTTTCCTTTGCGAAAATGCAATCTGCGTCTTTGTTTACGATTTATTAACGGAAATCACTGACCAATGGGAGGTGACGGCGCGAAGTTCGAGAGCCCGCAGAAAGAGGCTTTGACAGATGGTCGGGACGGACTCGAGCCGCGTTCGAAGTATTGAACAAATCACGAAGCGAGAACTTTCCGGATTTTTTTTTACAGTGATATTTTTAAGAAAAACGCTGTTCACCTTTACTTTAGAACGTCTGAAGAATATTTACTAATTTTTCGGACCCGAAATAGTAAGTAATTTAACCGTGACGGCCGTTTTAATTTTCTAGTGTGCATGACACCTTGTCTGTAACGTATGAAATTTTTAAACATGTGGTGTACAGTGAAGATTAACAAAGTACGTAAATGTGGTCAATGCACTATCCCCCACACATTTCCGTGCATAAAGTGGATTTTACAACTAAATGGGTGAGTATCTTATTGATAATATTCTTCATATTTCTCTAACAAACATATCCCTCACGTCCTTTAACACGATTATTATTTATTAAATTAGCTTTGAGAATCATTCGAGCCATTGCTGCATCAAATAACCGTACTAAAAACCATACAACATAAAAACAACGTTAAATACATAAATAACAATCGACGAATAAAACCTGGTAAATAGAAAAGAACGGACTAAAAATTCTACGAAAACGTTAAAATTTTCCAAAAGAAAGATACGTGGCGATCATATTTCACGGCATATTCTGGCCGCATGACGTACCGCCAAATTTCCAGAAGAATTCATGTTCGTCCCGGTGCGCGCATCAACCAAAAAACTAATCTCGTTTCGAATGGAATCGAGCGAATTGTTTCACGTCGGGGAGAATGATTCTCGGCTGGCAGGGCGCGACGAATTTAAAGTTGATTTCGCATAAAATGCGTACAGGGTATCGCGAGAGCCGCCCGTATCTCGGCTACAGTCCCATTATTTCGCGGCAGCCATATTGGTTTCATGGGGGTCCACGGGGGTCCACGGGAGCTAGCGGGAAATCGAAAAATCGGTGACGATCGGCCGGCCGCGGCCGGTTCGGTATCGGTGTTTCTATTACGCTCCTGTCCCGGTGCCGTTCGCGGAATCACGTTATTTTAATAGCGACAGTGGAACAAAAGACTGTATCGAACGGTCCTCTCGATTTGTACACGCGTGCGTGCTGCGCATCGTGGGAAATCTGGTCGTTAAGCGGATAGGTTCGCGTCGATGACGGAAATATAGTCGCGATCCGCGTCGTAACCTACCGTTATCTCGATGGACCCTTAAATTATTCGGTTGATTGCTGTTGCCGCACCGCGGACGCACTGGAACCCCGTTCGAATTTCCCGCCAATCGGCCGTGATCGCCGCGATGGGCGCGCAGAGCTCCAAAAGGTGAGCGAAACCACCCGCTCGAGGACACTTATTAGGCCGCGGTCACGCTTCCGGCCGTGATGATAACCGACGATGAATTTTATCTCGTAAATTCCGATCTCATTTACACATCGCGAGACGATCTTTTCTCGATCTCTTTGTCGGTTCTTCGAAGATTTCAGTTTGAAACTCGAATTGGTGGGAGATGAGTTTCTTTCTCAGCAGACAAATTATCGCGTTTGAGAATTTTTCCCGGTGTAACTTGTGACGAATTTTTCGCACGAATTTTTCGTAGAACGATTCTGTAGACTCTCGCGATCGTAACCGTATATTTTTTTACTATATCATGGAGCAATAAACATTTTTAAATGACGCTCGAAAAATGCCAGACACCGCTGACGTACCATTTTAATGGGGACCGCCGTCCGATTGATTTTAAAAGCTAACCCTTTGCACTCTAATGGCGACTCTGAGGTGCCAACAAAATTTACCGCACTATAATTTCAAGTAATTTTTACGTTACTGAAGCTGCTTTTTTTAAAATGCAAATAAATAAAAATTATGGCTAATATTAGGAAATATATTTTGCTACCAATATTTTAGGGCATCGTTGGTCAGAATTAAAAATTTTCGTTGAAGATGGTCTCAAATTTTATTTCATTTTCAATTTATTAATAATTGATGATTATTTCAATGGAAATTCCATAGAAATCTTTGGAATACCAATTTTATTTTACATATAAATAAATATAAATTTGAAATGATTATGTCTAAAAATATAGCAGCAATTTCCTATCAAAAAGAATGCTTTCTTGGCCTTGCGGCTCGTTTTTGTAGTTGTTGACGATCGTTAACTATAAAAACGAGCCGCAAAGCTCGAATAATTGTATCTCCTCTTCCCAAATTGTCCATTTTTGTTTCTAAGCTGAGCATCAATTAGGGAAAATTTACTGTACACATAACAATTCCATACTTGATATATAAGGAAATTCATTTATTTAATAATAAGAAAGTTATGTATTTAATGTATCAAGAATGAAAAAAGTAATTGAAATAATTTTTAATTAGTTATTTAATATTTTCGGGGTTATTTTTATTAAAATTGTATAATTGGTATAACTGCGGAATCGAATGATGCGTGAGCAGTGAAAATCAATGTATTCAATGATCGGATGCTGCATGAGAAGTGAGAGGCGATTGAAATTGTTATTTACATATGTCGAGAATTTTGTGCGTGAAATTAGCGTAAATATTCGCGTGTATATTTTAATTTTTTGTAGAATCAATTGACAATATAAATTGATGAAATTTGATTATCAACAGTACACAACAATTCTGAAATTTCTTCGACATTTTGCATTTTTTGAAAATTCCTTAGTAACATATTATTTAATATCACCGAAATTCAAATTGCTGTAAATTTTCGCATTAGCATTGCTGAAATCAAAATTCGTATTAATCTAACATTAACTGGTGGCATTCAAATTGTAATTGCTATAAAATTAACATATGTTATGTAGTCTGGCTAGAATTTACTACTGCTATAATTTATATTATTTACTATTATAAATCGATAAAATATGATTATCAACAATATTGAACAATATAATTAACAACTCTAAAAATGCTTATGATATTTCAATTCTTATTTTAAATATCACGAATTTCACTGGAAAATCGATATATGTATCTATGTAAACACTGTGATTCTAATGGTTGTTGCACATTAGAAAACATACAGGATATTCAAAAGTTCGTGAAGAATTGAAATTTCGTTCGAAGAATCACTGTTCCTGTCAACAACCAAACTTCGACTGAGGAATAATTACCCTTCCACAAAATTTAACTATTTCGATCCCTTCATTATAAAGTTTTTAATTTTCCTATAGCCTCGGGCTATTTATAAATTTCTCGGAGAAAAAATTTTACAGATTCTCCGACGTAATTAACCCCTTACAATACGATTTCTTTCATTGTCATGTTGATTAGCATACTCTACACGAGACAGAAAATTTATATTTGTTACATTATATGACTGCATTGTTTTAAATGACAACATATTCAATTTTTATTGTAACATATTTTTGAACATTTAGTACATATCGAATATATATCATTCGAGCAAGGAGGGGATAGTTTCACCCTTAAAAATATAAACGAAGGAAAGAAATTTAATTTTTTAATATCTTTAAATTTTTATCTTAAATTTTTTTAATATCTGGTGCAATTTTAAAAATATGGAAGTTCTATCTCAAAGAAAATAAAAAGGGGTGCAAAATCTAATTTTCGCTGGAAGTAATTTCTTAATATCCAATAAAATTGTAGAAATATTTATGCAGAGAGGGAAACACCTACAAGATACCTTATTTATTCAGGAGGTAGTTTCGTACTACGAAAAATAAAAACATTTAATTTTCACTGCAAATATTTTGTTAATATACGGTTAAATTTCAGAAATAAACATGGAGATATGGTAATGTCTAGACATCGTTATTAAGGGGGTAGTTTCACCCTGAAAAAGGTAAGAATGGCGTGAAAAATTTAATTTTTGTTATAAACATTTTTTTAATGTCAAAACAATTTTGAAAACACATAAAGAAATAGAGTAAAATATACATATCGCAATTAAAAACGGGCTATTCCGCTCTAAAAAAAAATAGGAAAAGGGGATAAAAAGTACAAATTTTATTATACACATTATTTTAATATTTGATAAATTTGCTGAATATACAAGAAAATGGAATAACATCAGGATGTCGTTGTTAAAGGGGCAGTTTCACTGTGCAGAAAATAAAAAGGAGATGAAAATTTTGTTCAGGAGCAATTAAAAGTATGAAATAAAATTGTCCGACATTCGTACCGGCGATTCTCGTCAACCACCGCTAAAAATCATCGAAAAATCGTAAATTATCCGTCGCGAAGCGTGCTCTTATTATCCGTCTTATTATCCGTCGACGACGAGCCAGAACTAGCGTAATCGTCTAACTCCCGCGAAATTTGCCCTAATCGCGATCATCTGAAGCTCTAGTGACTCCGTGTCATTGTTACAAGTGCGCCAACGATATTTCACCAAGTTCTAATTTGCTGGATCAACCGAAACTTGCTGGACCAATTGAATTTCGGCGGCTGGGGGTCGCGCGAACATGATAATCACATTTCCGATTCGGCGCGAATATTTTTGGCTCTGTGCACTGCCGGCACTACACCATAAATCGCACGAAACGAAAAATGGTTCGATGGAACTCGAGCGATAAGCGAAAATGGAACATTGTTAGTCGTTTTTCAAATTCGCGTGCTTCTAATAAGTTCGAAACGTTTCTCCGGTGTACGAAATCACCGTGATTCTGTGGAACGAAGTATTCCCTTTCCAACGAGTCCAAGAACGTTGGTCTGCGATGTTTTGTTGCAAATTTATAGCAGTTTTGAAAAAAAGTGTCCAAGATTAGTGTGATTTCTGAGGTCGTGGAATTCTAGGCGAACATTTTTTAGGGTGGTGTTCTTCGACTCATTTTAAAAGTCCAATTTTCCAGTTTCGTAGCATCTTAATTCTTCTGTTTTATAAATTTTATTTCGTTAATACCCTGCACTGTAAATACAAATGTTTCCGTCTTGTCGATTTCTCATATTCGCATACGTCTGAGTGGTTCAAAAAATTGTTTGGTTCACAATTATTTTAACGAACGAAGTCTCCCCTTTCGAATGAGCCCGAAAATATTGATCTATGATTTTTGTTTGCCATCGTATAGCACCTTGGATTCTCTTCCGAATGAAATCCTGAAATTCAAAATATCGTAACTTTGTTAACAAAAAAAACTATAAAATGGTGTCCTTAGATACATTACAAAGGGTGAAATCTTAGCTTTCGCGCCGTTTGGATTATTCAGTATTAGTGCCTTTGTATCTTTAAGACCCCCCATTCTAAGTAGAGATGGTAATTTTTTGGTTATTTTCAAATTCACATTTCTCTCATAATTTAAACTTTTCATAGCGATTGAAATGACTATGATCTGATAGAATGAAGTCTCCTCTTTCCATTGGGACCAAAAACAGTGATCTACGAGCTTTCCTTGCCATTTTCTGCCATTTTACACCATTTTATGCTACTTTATGCCATTTTATGCTATTTTATATCATTTTATGCCATTTTCTGTCTACGGAAATTATTCAAAATTCAAGCAATGGATTTTCAAAAACATGTAATTCGCTATCCTCTCTACAATGATTGCAACTCTGTTACATAACGAATGTATTAGAGGCTGAGCAAAGCCGCTAATAGGATTCACGTCTGCATGCAATTCTGTTAAAGGGGTTTAATTGATTATTTTAGTTGCAGTCTGTTAATATCCGTTTTAACACGAGACCGCAAGCTTCTGTTAATCCATTAGATCGCGACGCGGATCGGAAATTACAGTGAGAACGCAGCAGTCAATCGGATGTGTGAACCACTTTGATTATTCCTCTATTGTAACTACATATCCGTATTTACAAACTTCCCTTTTCATTTATCATCGTATTATATTCATAAAATTCTGAACATTTCTTTATCGTTGCGTCAATATTTATTTTCAAAGAAATTGAAAACATACTGCAATCATATTTTCGAACCTCGAATGTCATATTTCGTTACATAAAATCAGTTACGATCTTCGGATTACGGCGGAACATTTTATTTAAAAAATCGACGTGATTGAAACAGCGCAGTTGCAAAATTTGTTATCAATGAAGCAGACTGAGAAATTATTAATTGCTCAAGAATTTGTATACATTTGTCTACGACAAATGATATAAATTATTAACATTATATTTACAATGAATTATGAACAATTTTATTACAGCAACAATTGTTGACAATATATTTACAATGAATTACGAACAATTTTATCACAACAACAGTTTTTAACAAGCCACAATTATTAACAGCGAGAACTTTGTATAATTATGATATTTGCAAATTTTGAAAGCGTACGTTGCTAAACAGTAATTGTCGATTTTGGGTTAGGTTTCGTCATAGAGCATTTTTTAGGCGATAAATTCGTTCCCAATCCTGTTCTTTTAATAATAATCTACGGAAAGTAAGATCAATTGTTAATAATGGCAATCCAAATTCGGTCATATTATAGAATATTGTATTGTATGTCGCGATCGACGTAGACAATTTGTATTTAACACGACCAAGCTGTGGATAATAACACTAGCTAATAACGAAAAGAAAAGTGCTAATCGTGCGAACCGTTCGGTTTCCCTTTGGAGCGGCTTCGCGGATTGAATCCATTGAATCTAAATCGTCTAAACAAACTGCAGTCAACCGAATTGTTACTGCTAATCAAATCGGACGCACCAAAACCGCCGTCGCGCCGGTGTAAATGAAATTCAACGTGGCAGGCGAATTGGATCAGAATTATACGATTCTAATTCCGCGTGTACGCGGGACATTACCAAGGTTCGATTAACCGCTGGCTAGTTCGAACGTGAAAACGACAAATCTCCGGACAGTGTTAATAACGGCGTCGTTTAAACCACTCTACAATAATCCATAGATCGCCGATTGGAATACAAATCGTTCCGAAATAACAGTCAAGATACCGCATTTCAAAAATCGAAGAATTTAGAAATCGGAATCATAAAAATTAAAACATTTAGGAATCGGATGACTCAAAAATTCTAAATTTAGAAATCAAATGACATAAAAATTGTGAATTTGAAAATCAAAGCATTTCTAAATTGAAATCTTAAAAATCAAATAACATAAAAATCGTGAATTTAAAAATCGAAGAATTTATAAATTGAAATCTTAAAAATCAGGAAATTTAGAAACCAAATGATTTCAAAGTTGTTAATTTAGATATCGGAAGACTTAAAAATCGTGAGTTTGTAAATCGGACAGTTTAGAAATTGAAATCTTAAAAATCGGAAACTACAGAAACCAGATAATTTCGAAATTGTGAATTTAGAAGTATGCGCATTGAAACATCGTACCTTTCAAAACGGCTGGATCGAGAAACTGCAAGTTTCTCGGAAAGGAAGAATGTGTTTAATCCCGGCGTATAAATATTTCCAATTTGTTTCTACGGCGGCATCGTTCCGCTGATATTTCACAGAAAAAGATGTTGGTCCCCAAAGGAACGGACGCGACTTATTCATCACGACCATGAATAATAATCAGAAAAGAATAACTGCGATTCCGTGCGAACTTTATGAATTCCGGAATTCTCGGCGATTTGCTTTATTTATTTTACGTCGGCGTTGCGCCGCAACAATGCAAATGTTGATGCAAATGCGCGAGTGCCTGATCTCCGTTCCTTCATGAAGTGGCTTAAACGACGAGTAACCAGGCAGAAAAGTATAAATTTCATTGTTTTATTTCTACACTTTTCATTGATAAGTCGATTGATAAATCGACGAGATTCCAATAGCAATGCATAGCGAATATATTTTGGTCAATTGGTGTTATTTTAATCATTTCGATGATAATTCTAAAGATAATAATTTGAAGGTAATAATTTCAAGGATAATAATTTCAAGGATAATAATTTCAAGGATAATAATTTCGAGATCTATATTTCCAAAGATAACAATTTCGGAGATAACACTTTATAGAATAACAATTTCAAAGATAATAATTTCTAGGATAACAATTTCAAAGATAATTATTTCTAGGATCACTTCGAAGATAATAATTTCGAAGATAATAATTTCGAAGATGATCACAATGTCGAAGATAACAATTTCGAAGATGATAAGTTCAAAATTAATAATTCCAAAGATAATTTCGAGAATAATAATTGACAACTTCGGTCAAAATTATATTATCGCAATCGTGCTAAACACACGTAAATACTAAATAAAATATAATTTTCTTGATATCGCGATATCTTCTTTAAGAATCGTACAAGTTCTTTATTTTCTTGACTACTACAGTGAAGTCACGATGCTCATCCCCGATTCTCTCGCGGAACGGTACGTTATCCCAGCCAAAGTTCCTGTAATTGATCCTTTTAAAGACCTTAAAGCGGCACCTCCTCGCGATGATCTGCGCGTAATTGCAAGTCATGACGGCAGTCACTAACTTCGGTACGCCCAGGTAATGACGGATTATACTATCACCTCCAGTATCAGCTAATGGTACTTTCACATCTTCTCCACTACCCAGCGCATTGGCAACATCCACGGACAAGCACACTAAGCTCTCGCCAATATTTTGCTGCTGCATCTCCGGCAGCGTAGCCAGGAACATACACTCCATAATACAATCAACATCATAATATTCGAATAAATTTATCTGGTCGTTTATAGCAATCATCAAATCTAGGTAGGCATTGGCCGTGTGATGTTCACAGTCTTCTCTGAAGCTCTCAAGCCAAGTCATTTCAGGAGGATGCCTGATGATCGGGGGAAGTCGATCGTACGGTGGTTGCCCCCACAACCACCGCGGGTCAATTTCATCTCTTTTTATTTTCTTAATTTTATTGAGAAAGACACCAACAACTTTCTGAGTCTTGACTTCGATTGCGACAAGGCTGACACCGTCTCTAGTAACTGCCAAACACACCTCCTCGAGCGCTTTGACGCTACAAGGATCCGATAACAGATTTATGCCTTTGCAGATGCTCTCGTTGGGGAAAAAGCTTTTCCTTATTACTTCTAATGCTCCCTCCAAAGTATTCTCCGTCAGAGACTCGAACTCGATTTCTCCACCATTTATGGAGCCCCACTGAATGCAGGATTCAGTTGTAGTTCTGGAACTGAACGAAAAGAAACAATTAATTAGTATGCACGTATCTTGCAGCTTCTGATGGCGTGTGGTATAGTAATATTAAACGGTATATTAAACGACGTAAGCTTTAATCGAATCAAGTTTGCAGAAACGTTTGGAGATACAGTAATGTCTCCCTAACTGACGCTCGGATTACGCACAGAAATGGACAATCTGGGAAGAGGAGACACGATTACTCGAGCCTCGCGGCTCGTTTTTATAGTTATCGGTGAATCGACAACTTTGTAGACGACTCGTTTTTATAAGCGAATAAATTGGAAATATTTATACGCCAGGATTAAACACATTTTTCCGTTCCGAGAAACTTGCAATTTCTCGATCCAACCGTTTCGAATGGCACGATGTTTCAATGCGCATACTTCTAAATTCATAACTTCGAAATTATCTGGTTTCTGTAGTTTCTGATTTTTAAGATTCCAATGTCTTGATCGTCCGATTTTCAAATTGACGGTTTTTAAATTCTCTGATTTATAAATTTACAATTTCGAAGTTAGCTGATTTCTATATGATCTAATTTTTAAGATTTCAATCTCTAAATTCTTTGATTTACAAATTCACGATTTTTAAGTTCTCCGATTTCTAAATGTACATTTTTTAAATTATCTAGTATTTAAATGTTATAATTTTCAAGATTTCAATTTACAAAAATTTGAATAATCGTATCTCCTCTTCCCGACTTGTCCATCTTCGTGCACTATCCGAGCGTCAATTAGGGAGAATTCTCCGTATCCGGCCAAACTAGAGGTTGATTCATGTCTCGATGAAAAAAAATTTTTATTTATAAATACTTAAATTCGTAAAAATAAATTGTTCTTTCTTATACCCGACACACGGAAAACATTAGTCAAAACAAGTGACTGAAGAATGTTCGCGGAAAAATATAGCAAAAATGTACGTACCATGCCATTTTAGTTCACTAAGAAATTGTCACTATGCTTCACTGGGAAAATTAACTGAGAAAATTCGCCGAAGTCTTCGCATTGATCACTGCTGTTTGCTGATTGCTGATTGTTGCTGCACTGATCACAGAATTAGTGTTTCCGTTGACATCGGCAGGCTATTTATACTGTCCTTGCTAAAGGACAGAACGTCCTAATCAGCAAGGACGAACAATGACAAAAGGATACTACCGGAAAAGATGCGCCAGGTATGAAAACGTCTCCCGTGGAAAACCATTAGCCACCGCTGCCGGCTATCAGGTAAGCACATGTACCTGCGATGACCGGTCGTGTCATACGGATTTTGCAAGGATTGGCTCGTTCGGTTAAATTAAAAAAAAAAAGAGAAGCGGCGGATTAGGCCGAGCCAGTGCAAATGAGTCAATGAAGGAACCATTGTAAACAGGCTCGCACCGAGCCTTGATGAAAATTATGATTTGCAAGGGAAAGCAGAACCTACCGGGACTAAACAGGGTCTGGTTATTTACGGTAAATAAATAATAACAATATCTTATTTTGAGTTTAACAATGTATAAATATGTTTGACGTTCAAAATAAGAAACGAGACTCCTATTTTATTTATTGTTATTATTAATAAACAAAATTATATGGATTAATAGAAAATATATTTCAAATGATATTTAAAATTTCATAACTGAAATTAAATGATTATTACAATTGACTAATTATGAAAATGATGTAAGTCCATTTAAAGCCAGCAAACATGTATTATTTTGATTAAATTACATATTGATAAATTAGTAGTATTTTGTTTTTTTTGTACATAATATAACAGCTGTCTGTTGAAACGAACGACGTGATATTATTTCATGTGGTAAAATGATATAAATGCAATGCATATGCGACAAATGAACGCAAGTCGCTAGCTGAAATCTACACATGCATTCGACTGTGCACTAGCAAAAGTCCCGAAAAGCTGTTATTGAAATTAATTTCTCTATGCCATAAATAAAGTTTTTATTTTCAAATAAAACTTTTTTTTAATAATCGCTCTATTTGTCATAGCGTGTCATAGCGTATTGGGGATCTCAATTTTGTATCGCGCCTCGGGCACCAGTACGCATTAATCCGCCAATGCTTCGGAGGACTGTTCATTTCGCCCTTGCTGAAGAACAGAGAACCTCGTATTCGTCAAGGACGAACAATGCCGGCGAAAAAGATGCCGGGCATGAAAATGCCTCGCGAATACAACCCTTGGTCGCCGAGGCCGGCCATCAGCTATATGTATACAGTGACTCCCACTGATATTCGAACACTTTTCAAGGTGCTATTTTAACTTTTTTAAAATTAGAGTAGACGATTTGAATTTTTTTTTAGATCATAGAGGGACCTGTATAATAGATAATGTTACAATTTTGCTATTACATACTTGGAATGACAAAACGAAGTAAAAAACTCTCGTTGTTTAACTTTCTTATCTGAGCAAGCTATTTTTGATCACTTTTGGGCTAATTTTGCCGATTTTTCGAACTTCGAGATATTTAATTAATGAATGTTTAATAAAATATTTATTAATAATTTCAATATATATCATTAGTTAATTATATTTATTAATAATGACAAAATCTATAAATTTCGAATACTTCTTTTGAAATATGAAAGTTAATTATTTAATAATAAAAAAGGATGTTTATATTATGAAATCTAACGAAAATGTAAAAAATGCGTCTTGTAGATCTCGGTAAGTTATACGCATGCTGAAAATTTCATTGAAATCGTTTAACGCAATGGTAAGTTACAAGCGTTAAAAGATTGTAAAAATTGCAAATTTCTCATACTTATTGATCAAAAGTGTAAAAGGTCGGAACAAAACTGCGATTTTTGCGATCATTAATTATTTACAGCTCGTACGAAGGTCAACCGATTTCAGTGAAATTTTTAACATGTACATAACTTATCATTATCTAAATAATAAATGTATAATTATAATTATTAATGTTATATAAATAATAAATTAAATTTTTCAAAATAAAAAAAACACTATTTTCAAAATTAACCATTGAGAAACGATTAAGATTTCCGAATGATTCAATTTGTATTGCGCTTGTCCTCCCGATGATGAATTGTAGACAATATCGATCTATCCGTGGGAAGCAGTATTTTCGTGAAAACGTTATTCTCCCTTATACATTTTAGTATTTTACAGTATTATATATCGCCCGCAGTCGTTTGCCAAAAGTAGAGTCGGTGGCGAGTTTTCGTCGAGTCCCTCATTTCTTTCTGCTTCCTACGAGACAAAACGCTTTTCTGATTTATTACCTGCTACGGTTAATCCTTGGCATCCGCAGATATTTTCGATGTAACGATCAGACGCAACCATAAATTCGGGTCTACTCACGCGAAAACGGACACCGTTCGGAGTACTGTTTCGGATTTTGTTTAAATGTGACTACGTTGTAGCTTCTAGCGACTACGAACATATTTCACAAAATCTTAAAAATTTTCTAAATTTCCCCTTTGACAGGCCCGTGAAACAAAGTCGGACGTTAAGTTAATTATAATAATAAAATGGAATTTATAATAAAATGAAATATAATAATATAATAATTTTACCGAAAACGATTTCTAAAATGCCATTTTTTAAATAATTTATTAACACTTATTGGACAAAATTAAATTGTATTTAACAAAATTATTGAATTAAATTAACGAAAATTGTTTATAGTTATATAATTATTATTATTATTGAAAATTAAATCATTTAATTAATGAAAATTATTCGAATGCTTTAGTTGCTAATTTAAAAAATCGTCAACTTCTCATGTTGTTTCGAAAATCTTTAAAAAATTAGTGTTTTCCTCAAGGTTGTTATTATCATTAAATATATTTTGCTACGTATTTTCCTAGAATTAAACAGTTTAAACAAACATCAGATATTAATGATTATAAAATTGAATACCCGGAACAATTTTTAGTAAGTTACTCCAACTCGAAAAATTTTTCTATAAAAAAAGGTCAGAGTCTCGTGTTTTTTTCCAAAAAATTCTTAAAAATTGCTTAAAAATTAGTATTAAGCTCAATGTTGTCGTGGACAAGAAATATTAATATTTTCTTGCAAACGTAAAAATACGCTCGCTCCAGATAAAAAATTGTTTAAACAATCACTTCATACAATTATAAAATTGATCACCCGTGATGCTCGTCGAGCCATTGCTGCATCAAAAAACCGTACTAAAAACCATACAACATAAAAACAACATTAAATACATAAACAACAATCGACGAATAAAACCTGGGAAATCGAAGAACGGACTAAAAATTCTACGAAAACGTTAAAATTTTCTAAAAGAAAGATACGTGGCGATCATATTTCACGGCATATTCTGGCCGCATGACGTACCGCCAAATTTCCAGAAGAATTCATGTTCGTCCCGGTGCGCGCATCAACCAAAAAACTAATCTCGTTTCGAATGGAATCGAGCGAATTGTTTCACGTCGGGGAGAATGATTCTCGGCTGGCGGGGCGCGATGAATTTAAAGTTGATTTCGCATAAAATGCGCACAGGGTATCGCGAGAGAGCTGCCCTACTGTCCCATTATTTCCCGGCGGCCATATTGGTTTCATGGGGGTCCACGGGGGTCCATGGGAGCTAGCGGAAAATCGTAAAATCGGTGACGATCGGCCGGCCGCGGCCGGTTCGGTATCAGTGTTTCTATTACGCTCCTGTCCCGGTGTCTTTCGCGGAATCACGTTATTTTAACAGCGACAGTGGGACAAAAGACTGTATCGAACGGTCCTCTCGATTTGTGCACGCGTGCGTGCTGCGCATCGTGGGAAATCTCGTCGTTAATCGAATAGGTTCGCATCGATGCCGGAAATACAGATGCGACCCGCGTCGTAACCTACCGTTATCTCGATGGACCCTTAAATTATTCGGTTGATTGCTGTTGCCGCACCGCGGACGCGCTGGAACCCCGTTCGAATTTCCCGCCAATCGGCCGTGATCGCCGCGATGGGCGCGCAGAGCTCCAAGAGGTGAGCGAAACCACCCGCTCGAGGACACTTATTAGGCCGCGGTCACGCTTCCGGCCGTGATGATAACCGACGATGAATTTTATCTCGTAGATTCCGATTTCATTTACACGTCGCGAGACGATCTTTTCTCGATCTCGTTGTCGGTTCTTCGAAGATTTCAGTTTGAAACTCGAATTGCTGGGAGATGAGTTTCTTTTTCAGCAGACAAATTATCGCGTTTGAGAATTTTTCCCGGTGTAACTTGTGACGCTGGAGGCACGAATTTTTCGTAGAACGATTCTGTAGACTCTCGCGATCGTAACCGTATATTTTTTTACTATATCATGGAGCAATAAACATTTTTAAATGACGCTCGAAGAATGCCAGACACCGCTGACGTACGATTGATTTTAAAAACTAACCCTTTGCACTCGAATGGCGACTCCGAGGCGCCAACAAAATTTACCGTACCGCTACCAATATTTTAGGGCATCGTTGGTCAGAATTAAAATTTTTCGTTGAAGATGGTCTCAATTTTTATTTCATTTTCAATTCATTAATAATTGATGATTATTTCATTGAAAATTCCATAGAAATCTTTAGAATACAAATTTTATTTTACATATAAATAAATATAAATTTGAAATGATTATGTCTAAAAATATAGCAGCAATTTTCTTCCAAAAAGAATGCTTTCGTGTCCTTGCGGCTCGCTTTTATAGCTGGTGACGATCGTTAACTATAAAAACGAGCCGCAAAGCTCGAATAATTGTATCTCTTCTTCCCAAATTGTCCATTTTTGTTTCTAAGCTGAGCATCAATTAAGGAGAATTTACTGTACCTATCGTACGGAACGCTTTTCAGAGGGTATAATATTATCATCGATTTTACGACGATTAAAAATGTTATTGTTGAATATTTATACTACTGTTCGATGAATTGATGTTTGTAGATAAGATTATACATTTTGGAATATTTATTTAATACTAGATTTTTAGACAAAAAACAGCTGTTTTAAATGAGTTTATAAAAGTAACAATAAGACGTTTATTCTGATTCTCAACAAGTGTTATTGCAACATTTGCCGTAATCGTAAATTAAAAAATTGGTGACACGCCATTTTAACGGGTTCCGTAAATCTAATGTTAATATGAATAAAAAATAGTCGGAATAATGCGGTATAAAAAGTTTCAGAAATAAGTGTTTTATTCCAAAAAATTAAGGTCACCTTCATTTTCTTAAATTGCATCTTATATCTTTTACTTCATATCATTGTAGCTTGTGCCAAGACGAATCCAACGATATGTTACATCATGTCCTACGGACAACCTTGACGCACAAAAAATGCGATCAACGAAGTGATATGTTGTCATTGAAAACTGTGTTACGTCAAGGTCATCCGAAGGTCGTGGTATAACAGGTCATCGAATTCGTCTTGTGCAACTTAAAAAAAAATGAAAGTGACCTTGATTTCTTTACGTAAAATATTTCTTTCCGAAGCTTTTTATATCGCAATCCGTAGCCGGCTAAAAACCGAGTAACATTTGTTCGAAACGTTTATTTGTTAGACCGCCGGAGATGCTGGAAAAAATCGTGGCAACGGTTACGTGGAACACCCTGTACACGCTGAAAATTTCATTGAAATCGGTCGATTGAAATTGGCTATAAAACGGTTCCAAGTGGGAAGACAGCCTAAGTCCTCCCCCAGCATCGCCGCGAATCCCGTGGACGTCGCGTCATAAAATAATTAACGGGCGCACCCGGTTCGGATGGCTCGTCAACTTGCAAAAAGTCCTCTATTAGTGCCCGGTACGCGGCTGAATTTTTCAAATCGGCGCGCCGCTCGGAAACGGTTCCTCACAGGAGAATCCATCCGATAAAGCCGCGCCGGTGTGCATAAGCGATCAATGATTCAGCGACGCTTTAACCCTGATAGATTTTTCATACGGCCCCCGTAAAAAGCTAAGCTGACCGACCATCAGGAGATTAGAACCTCGAGAATCCTCTTCCTATAACCCCCGGGATTCTTCTCGTCTCTTATGGAGAGGGGGGGGGGAGGAACGGCTGCCGAGTCAAACGGGGGGTTGAACGTAGCCAGATACTAATTCTAGGTGGAAAAACCGATATCGCGCTCGCGCGTGGATGGGCCATCGATCGCAAATGGCCGGCCGTCATTCGAAACTCTTTAGCAATCGTTCCCGGGAGAGGATCGCGGATGATAGATCGCCGGGTGCTCGGTCTTTGCCGGCTGACAGCGGTCCTACGGTGCTATCTGCTCGATTCCGAAGAGCCTCTCCGTCGCTTTCCGAGGCCAGACAGCCGTGACGCGTTATGAGCCAGACTGGTGACACCGCGGTTTTATGGATTGAGATCGAACATCTCGATCTAGGGACCGCGCTCTTATTGAGAGATTGTGTCGCGTGGGCGTTACGTCCTTAGACCGTATATACATGTATAGTAGTGTCTCTCTTCCTGGCGCGACTTAAGTATGCCACTTCTGACACCGAGATATTGCGCGACCCTGTAATTTATCGATTTTCTCGCTATGCGAGTCGGTGAACACGTGTGCTGCGGCACGCGCCCCGGCTCCTTTGACTCGAATTCCCGGAAGACAGCTCATAATACAATGACATAGATTTTTTTTAATTTTAACATTTTAATACTGATTTTTTTTTAATATATTGCTGATGGATTTCTGATTCAAATGAGACCAAACGTGATATAGTTTGGACAGATATTTCTGTTGCCAATAGAATCAAAGACGATAGACGTTGCGCGTAATGCGCTGCCAAGATGCACGTGGTGTGCGATGGTGAAAAGTTTAGGCAATGATGTTTATTTGATTCTCCCAAAAAATTCAAATTTGTCGCTTTAAATGCTATTTTCCGATGGTTTGGTACAATCGATCAGATGCAAATTGGTGCGCTGCTGTCACAGTTTTCGCAGGTACGAAGGGTGGTCAGAGAGTTCGCGATCGCTGGTACCACCCTGGCTATGGCAATCGGGATGCGTCGCGTAGTCACCGGGTACACCTAAAATACTAAAACTTTCACCTTTTCACAATAAAATAATTTCGTTCTTTCGGATCTTCTTCCTGAATACGGAAGGAAACCGAAACAGATTTCCAGCCTTGCAATGAGACTGAACAACATTTATTTACTTGATACTTAATCTGTAATTCATTTTATTTTAGTAAATTACGTAATAAATAAAATACGTCGTTATAACAAGGTGGTGTTTTTCCTCTATTTTCTAATAACAAATAATGTAAAAAAAAAACATTAATTTGTAAATAATTCATATTCAAATTGGCTGCAAATTTTTACCATTGTAAATGAATACGTATGTACTTACTTATTTAATTTATCCTTGCTCAAAAGATATAATTTTAATGCCTCCATAAGGTGTTGTATGTAAGGTGGTTCTCTTTTACTGTAAGATGTCAATAACTTGAGGGCCGCATGTAATTTATTGTGGTTGTTTGGTTCATTTTGCAGTTCTGTTTTTTCGTTTTCGTTCCTTCTTTCTTCCTCCTCACAGTCTAATAAAAATTGTGTGGCATGTATCAGGGTGCATTGCTCTCCTGTAATTGCACTCATTATCTCTGGCCAATCAGGTTCAAACTCTCCCATGTGTGATTGAATTGAAGGGCCAGCAGGATTATTATTATGTAGCAGTTTATTCCATGCATTTTTTATGTTCTTTGTTGTAACTTTGAACCACGAATTCGATAAAATGTCAATACAGGTTTTTAATGTGTAATCGTCATAAAATTCATTTATTCCTTGATCATATGTTAAAACAAGTCGCAAAAGCTTGTGCCGGAAAATTCTTTTTATTTTTCCTATGATCCCTTGATCCATTGGTTCCAGGACAAATGCTGTATTAGATGGTAAATATATAATTTTAAAATCTTCCTCTTCTTGTAGCGAAATTTTGTAGGCTTCGCAATCATTTAACATCATTTTACTTTCTCCGATATTTGTTTTTCCTCCTGATATTGTTTTACTGATGGTTTGAAATGGTTTTCAAATCAATCTGAAAATAACGTTCTACCCATCCGTGCATTTGACTGCGATTTAAAAATTACAGGTAATGAAAGTACATGTTTCAAAGCTCTTAGCTTTTTATATTTATAAATTACAATAGGCATAATGCTATGTGTGCCTAACGCATTTGCACATACGCCAATTGTAATTCTATCTTTCTTCGCCCCATGTCCACTAAGACTTTTTGTTGAATGACACAATGACACAAGAAACGAAGAATAGAAATTGATTGACCAGTGACGCGATGAAAGGGGATGTAAAAGTGACGTAGCACGCAGTGCCGCAGGTAGCAAGAAAGCCTGGACGGGCGACCGAAGCGGTGCGTGCTAATGACCCTATTATAAAAAATGCTGCCGATGAGGCGTGCATTACTCGAAAATGCAGAAATGACTTTATTGCCGGAAAGAAGACGGCTCGAAAAAATCATCAACTTAGAAACTACAATTGTTCCGCGTTAAAAGTATTGCAGAAGCTATCTATATTAATAAAGCATACGCGACTCGACCGATCGACCCAACACCGTCGGGACATAAGCATACAAAAGATTCCGAAAATTACCAAACGACACCATCTGTACTGCAAGCGTCTTTCCACACACAAAAGATAGTATCTAATAATAACGATAGTATCTAATTATCCGAAAAGCCGTTATTTCCTGCCTGTAATATTTCCTTCAACGCTGCCTACATCTGGTCGCCAAAATTCTCTCACCGTCACGTATTCCCCTTACCTTCTGCACAACACCAATTACCCAATTACCCACTTTTTCCCCAGTCTTATTACCTGCGCCACGGTCAACCTTCGAGACGCGCGGATTCTTCGTGAGATTCACTCGCAGGTACGATTCATACCTGCAAGTGACTGTTACTTCGGGGCGGTCACCTTTTTGTTTTTCCTATGATCCCTTGATCCATTGGTTCCAGATCAGATACTGTATTAGGTGATAAATATATAAATATATAATATAAATATATCAAAACGACTGCCTCTCTTTCTAGATCCGGAAAACTTGAAAAAACATTGAATCCGAGTGTCTCATTGAAAACTTCACGCCCCTAACGAATCTTCTTAAAAAACAAAACAGACAACGAACGGATAGATACTAACCAGAAATCAACGCGTAAAAAATTTGGTTAAGACTCCGTCGATAGTCTCACCATCAACTCAATTCATTCTAAGCCAAGTACAGTTAGTCACCCTAGCGTTAAAAATTGTTATGTTATGTTAAAATATAGTGTTATTGATATCAGCCAATGTTAAAACCATTCTTTATCAACTTACCATCCGTATCACTCGAAAGAGTCATAGGAAATCGCGCAGACTCGGTGTCATACACGATTTAATCGGAGACTTACGACCTCCGTAGATCTAACAGTTCACTGTTCGACCTCGCCGGGAACGTTCTTCTCTAGCCAGTATTCTTGTTGGAAGTGCTTTCCATACAAGTCCACCTTCGTCCATATTGTAAACATTTTCCAAACTTATATTTTCTTCCTCTACCATCTTTTCAAAATCGATTATAAAAGCATTTGATGCATCCTGATCAACACTAGCTTTCTCCCTGTCTATGTTTGATAAGCGTATGCCATGTTGTCTCTTAATCTTGTTAACCACCCATGACTCGCTTTAAATCCCGAATATGACGGAAAATTTTCTCTTAATTCCGCCACCTTGTCTAATATAAGAGCATCGGTTATACGGTCTCCTAGTATCCCTCTTTGTACGAACCATGATAATAATTTTTTATTTAGTATATCGTAATAATGTAGCTTTACTATTTTTCTTCGCTGAAGTTCGCGTTTATTTTTGTTTCCAAGCGCATTCATTTTTGTAGCATCATGTGAATGCGTTGAATTGTTCTAATGCCAATGCCATAATTTTTTCCAATATTTTTAATTGACAGACCTGTTTCTCGAAGATCTTTCAAAGCGTAAAAGCGTTGCTGCACGTTTAATGACGTATATTTTTATGTCGATGCCATAATATTAATAGTAAAGCTATGTGTATGTAATTTAGAGTGTAAAACGATTTTAAAAAACGATATTAATTGTCACAATTTATATATCACTAATTACACTGTCCGACAAGATTGTGACACTCCCTGAACAAGAATCCGAAAACCGAATTGCTCCATCACCCTCAGTTTTTTAAATAAACGAACTTTTGTAAGAACCCAAAATTTTCGACGAAAATGAGGTATTGCATGAAAAGTAAAAACGTTAGAAAGTTCTAATTAGTGTTAAAAGATAGAGGAGAGTTTCCCGAATATAATGGCATGCAATTTATTAATTGTTTTTGGTCCTAAATAACAATAAATTAATGTGAAAATTTAAAAAAGTGTCGACGTGAGCAGTTTCTGCGCAATATTTTTGTATTTTTACGAAAAGTTTTTTGTTCGGCACGAAAACTCTACCCATGATCGGATTCTGTAGACATTTCTGAAGAAGAAACGGCCCGGTAAAAGCGTCGGAACGATATACATTTCGAGTAGATCGAGAAAATGTTCGACGGCAACATGTACACGACGTTTTGCCGCCATGAGCTTCGCTGCTCGCTTCTCTCTGTCTGACAGGGCCGAAACTACGCGTAATCGACACCGATGGAGAGATCCAATGGGGCATCCACTTTTCGTAAATAATATTTGAATTTTGTTTAGTACTTCAATGTTCTGTTTTTTTTTACATACTTCTGTGGATAATAATCACCAAACTGTGTTATATTTCACACAAAAAATCACACCAGAGTATTTGGAGTTGGTAACTCCTCTATCTTTCAACACCAATTAGAACTTTCTAACGTTTTTACTTTTCTCTTGCAATACCTCATTTTTGTCGAAAATTTTGGGTTTTTACAAAAGTTCGTTTATTTAAAAAACTGAGGGTGATGGAGTAATTCGGTTTACGGATTCTTGTTCAGGGAGTGAAGCTCTACAAGAATTTCATAGTGGCTATAGGAACCCAAAAATCGTGTCGGACAGTGTAAAAGTATGCCAAGTCTGCCCAAAGTATGCCAAATTTATAAAATTATATGCTTATCCATCGCTCGAAATTAATTTATATAAAAGTCACAAAATATATAGGAGCCTACTACCTTTTTTAGCTTAATTTTGCGAAATTGTTTAAATATTTCGTAATAGCGATACCTTCCATTTAATAAATTATTTAAACAACGATGAGAATAGAAACTGAAAAGAATTAATGGCCGGGATGTGTGTTAAAATCGTATCAAATGTTCGAGTCATTATTAAAAGTACGGCTGTTCGTTGTTTAATCAATGACGTAATTGTAGCAAGTATGAACGTAATGAGATAAATTAAACGGCGTGTAATTATTTCACGTGAAAAGCCGCCGAACCGAAAAGCGTAATTTAAAATAAATAGAGGGACCGAAGATTTAAATATTGGTGAGGAAAATTCCGCTGGGGAATTAAATTAGCTCGTAGGAAATTTATTACAGGGAGTTGTTGGCTAATTAGCCGGCTGAACAACGTGATTGTATCATCAAATTTTTCATTTTATTTGATCTCGCAGAGCGTACAGAAGCATTACATCGGAATCTACTTTTAGAGTCCTACAGATCGTTCGTCATCGCGTTCGCTGTAGAGTCATCAGAAAATCCAACGTGTATTGCTCATCTGCGATACAGAGAATGAGCCGAAATTAAATTTCGCAGTTTCACCAGGCTGGCTGAAATAAATCTACACATTGTTGGAATTATTATTCTCGCATCGGATAACGAATTTTTGCAATGTTAATTTAATTCCCTCTTTTAATGTCCCCGTCTATTTAATATCCTTAATAATTATTATTTAATAATCCCAGAAACTTCAATAAAAATCACTCAGGATTAATGAAATAAAGTTTTGAATTATTTTGTTTCACATGAATTGCTAAAAGTCCACATTTTGAATCCCCTAGGCGCTGTTGCCAGCACATAAACCAATAATTCCCTAGCCTTAAACTGCCACGGATTCGTGAAAGGTCGTTTAATATTTTTTGATTTTGCCCGAGCCCCATGAATCATGCGTTTAATTAAACATCTTATAGAAGAAGAGAAGAAATTTTAATTTTGTAGTGTAAGAAATACGTCGTGCTGCAAAAGTATCCAAACGTAACCTCACATTTACTAGATTCAGAGCTAAAAAATCAACTTTTCGTTTGAATAAAGATTAAAATAGATATTTACTGTATAGATGGACTTATAAAAATAACATTTTCACTAGACCACCACTCTGTCCCCAAACATTCTATTTATAAATCAAATCTATAGCTTGCCACACACTGAATATCCAGAGACAAGCCAGCAATTTATGAAACACAAAATTTCCTGGACTGAAAAACTGAAAAATCTCAAGCTGAAAAACCATTAATTTACTTAAGCTTCTGTCACGAAGGAATCCCAATATTATAATGTCTGAAACTGTTAAACATAACCTCACATTTTTTACACCTGAAGCTAAAAAGGAAATCAACTTTTCATTTGAATATGGGTCCAAACAATTCTGCTCTACATAGTAAAAAATCCCCTAGAATTTAATATCGTAAGTAACCTGCACTGTTATGAATTTATAATCCAATAATTCTCTAGTTTGCCACTTTGCGAATCCCTGTGGATAGCCACCAATTCATAAAACAAGAATTCCCCAAACTGCTAGGCTCAGAATTGAAAATTTTTCCTTCTCAACCCTACGAACTATCAATTTACTCAAGCATCTAACTTGAAGGAATCTCGATGCAGAGTGCCGGAAACTGACAAACATAACCACACATTTCCTGAACTTGGATCTAAAAAAGTCAACCCGTCCATTTGAATTAAGTTCCAAATAATTCTGTTCTGCATTGATGCAATTATAAAACAGAATTTCCCCCAGAATTCAACATTGTGAATCTCGTAAAACCAGGTTAACAAATAAACAAAAACTTCCCTAACCTGTTTTACTGTGAATCCCCGAAAGATAGCCACCGATTCATGAAACCGAAATTCCCTAGATTCATAAAATTGCCTGAATTCATATTTCAATAGCGTTGGTTAACACTCCGAAGTCCCTAAATAATGCTCATTTAACACATTTCCTCACCTACCTCTAAGCTTTTGGGTCCTTGAGGAAACGAAAGTCAGTCATCATCTTGCCAAGGTGCATGGGATGAGTATGAGCCCTCATGTGCATGTGATGCATGTGATCAACAGGTCCTACGGCGGCAGCCCTTATCGCCTGTTGATTGCAGTTGCAGGTCATCCCTTCGCTTTGATGAGTGCAATGAGGCACCTTGACGATAGTTGGCTCAGGAACGACCACCATGGGCTTGGAGGGCACGACAACCAGTTTATCCTTGCAAACTGGGGGCACTGGGACCAGCTTAATGGTCTCGATCACCTGAGTCTGCGGTTCCACGATCCTCTCGGGCTGGGGCTGGGGCTTTACAGTGACCACTTCGGGGACTGGAGTCGGTGCTGGGACCTCGACTCTCCTTTCTACGATCTGCACCTTCGACTCCTGAGGGCAAGGTTGAGATGGCTGGATGATCTGCAGAGTCTGCACCGAAGGGACCACCTGCTGGTGCATCATCTGCTGGGGAACCACCTGTTGGGGCACCACCTGCTGGGGAACCACGAACGACTGCTGGGGCACCACGTATGCCTGAGGATGGAAAACTATTTCATAACACACACAAGCTCCGTCGGTACGAATTTTTAAGAACTATCAATTAGCGTTGAAGTTTGGAGATCGGTACTACGCCAACAGAATTCACAGTGGCGATGAAATCAACGATATGGCGGAATAGCAGAGTTGGACATTATACAAGTAGAATTTCATTTGAACAATTCGAATAAATTTTATGAATATTTTTTCGTACAGTTTGAAAATAAATTTTACGGATAAAATTTTATTCGACTAATCTTTCGAATAAATTATTCAAATATAACTTTATTCAAATAACGAATTCAAATAATGATTTGAATAAAGTTTTATTCAAATAATGATTCGCGAATAAAGTTTCTTTCAAATAATGATTCGAGTAAAGTTTTATTCGAATTATGTTACATTCAAATAATGATTCGAATAAATTCTCGAATAACGTTTCGAAGGCATCCTTTGAATCAATTTTTCGAATAAATTCTTCGAATCACCGAGAAATTAAGTGTTACTGTAACCATAAGCGATAAAAAAAACTTCGAACGCATAAGTTCTCCCTTTAAATTATACAAATAATTACAAAGACTTATGACACAAAATGGAGAATTACGTGTACATTTTCATCGATCGAAATTAACAATCGATGAATTATTTACTAAATGAGAGCTCTTACGAAAAACGAACAACTTTTGTCGAAAACTTTAAATCTCTCACGATTCTCAAGAAATAACACAAAATCAAGATACATGCAGATCATAGTGAATTTATGCGTCGAGAGAAGCATGGTAAATTAGAAAGCACGACGCAATTGCTACCTGAGGAGCCTGGAAGACTCCCAGAGACTGCACAGGCTGCGGGGCCTGCTGGAAGCTGTAACTCTGCATCTTTGGCGCCACCTGCGATTGTTGCACCACGCTCAGGCCCTGCATTTTCATCTGCGACCCATCCTGAGACACCTGCTGTCCATTTTGAGCACCTGGACGGATCTCCACGCAGAAGGACGCCTGCTTCTTCAGCCTGTCCTTCTCAGCACCCGCATCCTCCAAATGGAAATCCTTGGGACTGATCGCCGAGGATTCGGCCATCTTGGTCTCCAGTTTGCCAGCTGGCATTGCTTGCACTGCCATCGCAGCTACCAACAAACCGCACAGACATGCTGTTAACGAATTCATCGATGTAGAATCGGTTGAACAATCGTAGCGAACTGAATGCTTGGACGATTTGGCTGGCTTTTAAACCGATTTTTCGGTGTGACGACACCGCTCACGCACTTTTTTCCGGAACGCAATAGTGCTGAGCGTGCCGAATTCCGACGTAGAGCAGCACGGGCGGGGACTGGCTTCGGGAAATGAGGATGAGGGCGAGAATAAGAATAAGAATGAATCTGAGAATGAGACTGAAAATGGGACTGAGAATGGGGCTGAAAATGAGGCTGAGAATGGGATTGAGAATAGGTCTGAGAATGGGTCTGAGAATGGGTCTGAAACCGAGAATGGGACTCAGATTAGGACTGAGTGTAAGACTGTGAATGGGAGTGAGTCTGAGAATGGGGCTAAGAATGAGACTGAGACTTAGACTGAGACTTAGACTGAGGCTGAGAATGAAATTGTATGTACAATAGTCGGAACGATGGTATTTCGAGAGAGCCGCTGTTTCTGTAGTAAATAGGAGAAAGTTGAACAAGGTAATTTTACATTGCGTGTCAAGCTTAAACGTCGGGGAGTGTGATCTTTTTTCCAAGGAGTACGTCCCTGCACTTGCAAAGTACACTTTTCTGTCGAATGAACGCTGCGGTTTTATTTACTTATTGTTAGCTTGCTTCTTTACGACGGCCTGAGGAGGGTTTGTTCAGAAAGTTGAACATGTTAATGTTTACGGTGATATTTTGGAAATGTCAACGCTAGTTATACAGGGTGTTCTATTTAAGACAAGCCTCTTAAATTATCTTGTCAAGGAGTTATTATAATTTTTATCGAGTTTTCATATAATTGTAATTACTAAACTGCGGATCTTTATGCAAAATATCAATTTTCCAACACGGTTGTAAGAAATATCTACATTGTGTAAAAATAAATTGTTTCTTGGAATAGTTTTGATAAGTCGAAAACAGTGTGACACATTTTTGCCATAAATGCATAAAAGTCTTCAGTCTGATAATTACAGTATATTCAGTATATTCGACACGGTATATTCGAATTACAGTATATTCGAATGTATTGGATACTTGTATTTATTGTAAATCATAATTAAATTACAATTTTTGTTCTGAAGATAATGGTAGTAAATTATAAGAGATACAATTAAATGTGCTATTAAAAGTTGCAACATCAAATGAAGGAAAAGAATTAAGATCATTCAAATACAGTTCCTACACAATTTTTATTGAAATCGTGCCCAAAGTAACTTGAAAATTACAGTAATAATAACATTGAGGTTACCGCAAATTTTTAATAAATATCGATAATTGAAATCAAAGTTCTGATTGAAATTAATTGATTGAAATATCAATGATATTAAATCACAATTAACTTACAATGAAAGTTGCTGTTAAAAGTTATAATATTAAAGAAGCCAAAAAGAAAAGTCATAGTCTTTTATATGATTTTCATTGTAAGTGTGCCCAAGTTAGTAAGATTGAATATTACAATCGTACTTATATATAAAGTGAAATAATATCGAATTTTCAATTAACATTTATAATCACAATTGAGTTACAATTCCAAAAATAAGAAACAAGTATAATAAATCAGATACTGACAAAATTTATCAACGAATCCATTGTCAAAAATTTGCCAATAAAGGCCGGTATAAACAATGTTTAAAAAAACATCCGTCCAATGAAAGCTTCCACAATTTCCACAAAGTCTTCGTTCAAAATACGTCCGAATTCATGAAAGAAACCAATTTAAATAATAAAAATAATAATAATTGCTTATAACGTTGCTAATAATATTTTCTCAACAATTAAATACGGAATCACGGGAATTGGCATGGAATCGCGGTAAAGGTCGCCCGCGTCGCGTTTCAAGGCCCGTATTTAACAAACAACGTTGCAAATAACGATTGCAAAGCCATATTTCGGCAGGCGGTGGTTTCTGCTGGCACAAGTTATTTGCAGCTTCATCGTATTTCGACATCGCGGCGAGCCGAATTTAGGGCACTTGTGACCGTTCTTGCCGGCAACACACTTTCATTATCGTCAGCATATTATGGTTGCGTTCCCTTTATCCCGGCGCGGCGCGGCGCCGTTCGCGCTTGTTTTCATACACCGACAATACGTAACGCACAATACATTACGGTAGACGCCGGCGATTTAATAATGCCGGCAGAGGAGGTGGCATTCATGGAGTTCTTTCGCAAGTGCAAAATATTCATGGAATATTGACCACGGAGCCGCTTCTGCTCCAATTTCAATTAAAGCGTTCCGCACGTCGAGCACGTTTCACCGCCAACAACCCAATAAACTAATTATTAATTGCTGGACCAAATCGTAAACGAGCGCTTTTTCTCCAAGAACGTTGATTCTCGTTCGATTTTTAAAGAGATCGCAGTCGCTCGGTGTCCGGGTGCTTCGTACACCCCCCTACAAAAGTATCAGAAGGCTTGCAGAAAATTCGATAGGAAATTGCCTGAATTATTTTAACTTATTCTTAAATTTACTTCTTCTTTATTTCTTCTTTATTTTCCATGTTTGTTTATTTTTAATATTATAATTTATGCTAAATAAATATAGTTCCAATACTTTTGGACGAGGATGTACATTATTTTGTAACGCTCAATGTGCTCTAGAAGAATGCACTGTAACGTGCACTGTAGGGTAAGGGTCCCAATTACCGACACATTAAGCATGATTTTTTGTTCATCTGTTGCATATATATATATAAATACTTGTAGAAAGCATAAATTTGATGTGAAATTAATGAAGAATAAAAATAATGCAGATGTCCCAATTACCGACACTTGAAAAAGCTACTTGTACCAATTATTTTGACCCAAACACCGATAAGATATTCATTTTCGAAATTATTTATACAAAAATTAACTGTTAATTCTAACGTATCCAACTTAAGTGAAACTATTAAATTATATTAATTGCATCATTAACACTTTGACTACGTCACCTGTATGCGAGTGACAAAATTATTTAAAATCTAATTTCTATGCTCATTCATAAAAGTTTCTTAATTCTATTAAGATTTGCAATAGATAAGAATGTTGAAATAGTAATCGATGTCATATTACTTTGCTTTGCAAGTTTAATTTAATTGATTAATCAATTAAATGATTAATCAAATATATGAAATTTTGAAATGTTTTAGTATTAATAATAAAATTGTTAATATATGAATAATATTAATATTAATAATATTATTAATGAATAACTTTTAAATGATCTAAAAGTATCCCATTCTCGCTGTTTATTTAGGAAAAATTATACGAACGTACGAATATTCTTTTATATAGAAGTGTTTTTCTAAAAATCGGAACAACCAAAACAGAAATTGATCTTCGGTCATTTTTCGAAACGAGAGTAATAAGATCATGGACTTAAAACTTTGTGGACAGATTAGCTGAAGCCGGAATAGTCTGTAAAATTCTTTCCACGCCAGAGGAATGGTTCTGTCGGAAATTATACTGCTTCTTGCAACGCGCTCTCGAAAGATTGCATGGCGGCCATAAAATCAACCTGCTTTGTTCTCCGAACGAGAGGAGAAACAAAAAGATTGTTAATCTGCTGGAGTGTAGCGGTTCCCCGGCGTGGAATATACGAAAAATTCTAAAACAGTACGGTAAGAGAAATGGATAAAGCTGGAAAGGGAAATTTGATTTTTATCAAGAAATGGAGCCGTTGTTTTGTTACTCGAAGTTCTAAGTTTGCGGATGTCAATTCAGTGTTCCGCTCAAATGTTTGTATGCAAAATGGCTGATTGCATTTCGAGGCGAGCAAGTATTTGATTTATTAAAATAGAAATACTTTCAAGAATCGTTTACGCGAATGTCAATTTTATTTTTGGAATGTTTGTTGCGTTAATATATCTTGTCGAAAAATTTAAGTCAAATTTGAATAGTTACGCATAAAATCAATTTTAAAGTATAACAATTAAGACAGCATTTAATTAAAGCATATGTAATGATGCGTATATAGAACAAATAAATAAAGCATAAACAATTATGTTTATACAAAATGAATTTGAAATAAGGCGTCACTAAAATTACATGTAGATATGTATATTTTCGAGAAGACATTAATAATTATGTACATATAGAGTAAATTAGAAATAAAATATGAATAATTGTATAAAATATATCGTATAAAATATACCCTGAATAAAATATAAATAATTACGTATGTGTATATAGAATAAATCGTATAAAAGATATAAATAATTGTGTACATGTAAAAAGAGTTCTAAATGAACTATAAATAATTATGTATATAAACTATAAATATTGAATAAACTCAAAATAAAACTAGATTATTATACACAAAATAAATGAATTGAATGCAACAAATTTAAATTTTGTAATTTTTAATCTAATATTACTGCACATTAAATCTCGTTGAAATACTCATGTTAGATTTCGATGGTAATATATGAGAAAATTTGCGCGATTAAAATCAATGCAGTCTGCAGCAACAACAGTTAGTATGATATGCATGCCAATGTATTCACGCAGAGCGAAGAGAATCTCAATCCACAGGAAATAAAAACCAAACTCACTTTTGTATTCGAAAAAAGCATTCGATTATCGGCTCTAGCTGAATCATTTATATCCGATAACGAAACGAAAATATGACAACGCAGGAGCGAAGGATTAATATTTTTCCAGAACTTCTGGATAACCCTAATCTCACGGAAAGCTTGCAAATTTTGTATCAAACTTCTCATCATTCATTTTATAAAAGTTATTTAAACATTTTCTAAGAATTATAGAAACATTTTCTAAGAATTATAACTACATTTTGTAAGAATTACAACTACATTTTGTAAGAATTATAACTACATTTTATTAATCGAGGAAACATTTTCTAAAAATGATAGAAACATGATAAGAGGTATGGAAGTGAGAGACACAGGTTAATTACTTAACACAACGTGGTTTAATAAACATTAGTACAAAACGTGGCTAGCGTGCACATGGGTCCCACAGACTGTGACCATAAGAAACAAGCAGAGTGGTACGCGGTGGACGCGCCGGTGACGCGTCGGCGACGACCTCGGGGCGGCCAGGATGAGGCACTAAGTGATACGAAGATATCCCTAACAAAACATTTAATAAAGATTATAAAAACATCTTACCAAAATTATAAACGCATTTCACAAAAATCATAAAAAATTTTATATACAAAATTATATATTTGATAATCGTCGTATTTATAGAATATCATTCGTAAACAATTCTATTATAACATTATAATATAATTATTTAGTCTAATCGTATTATAATAACATTACAATTATAAAACATATCTAATTAGATATGTCTAATTATAAAATTCGACAGATTTACTTATTATTCATTTAGTTACTCATTTATTATTAGTGCTGGTTCCTAAATTCAAGAAAACATATAAATTAACAAAGGATTAACAGCGTTTTTATTTTATTTTTATAATGAAAAATCTTTTCGATGATAAAGGAAATTCTCCAATTTTAATTTTTGTAATATGATGTACGAGGACGAGAATTTCCATGAATATTGTAATTATGTAATGTATTATTAAGTGTTTTATTCAGTCACGTGGGAACAGAAATGAGAGATTAATGAAATTAAACGGTTAACATTAAAAGAATGGTATCAATGGAATACTGTTCGAGTCATTGCAATTGGAAATTAGATCGTGAGCAGGTATTTATGCAATATTATATAACAGGCCTGTTTTAGGAAATATTTTAAGACATTCGTCCAGATAAAATATTTAACGAAACATTGATTAGGAAATTAAATATGCTACAATTTTTTTAACGACATTAAATTTAAAAAATTAACTGTTATTGGCAGCCTTTATTATACGAACTGGTGTCACAGTCTAAATCAAGCTTTATACGACATACTATTGTGTTCAATAGTACAGATGTAGTATAATTATATACTATATCTGTATTATTGAATACAAAACAGTGTAATAAAAAAATTTAAGTAACTGTAAAAACACTCGAAACTTCAATGCGAAAGTATGGATTGAAATAAAATTATTATTATTATTGTTATTATTATTAATACTGAATATAATCTTATTTATTACACAAATCAATAAACACTGATTACTATATCTGAAAAATACAATAACGATGCTGCTGAACACTACAGGGTACCCCAAAATCTGCTGTATAAGTAATACTAATTATACTGCTTGTATAACTAATACTAAGTAATTGTTCCATTATGCAAACGTCCACGTTGTTATAATTAATTCGCATAACCGAAGTTCTACTGTACAAAATAATTATCCAAATAAAATAGACTTTTAAACAATGTCGTACGCCATTATGGTTGTCGGTTTTGCCGCGTCGACGTTACAATTATTAGAACAAGAAATTGATCAAAAACACCAATTAAACATTTTTCAACGTCGACGTTCAGCGTTCGGACGCGGAAAAAAAATTGATTCTTGGATCTGGAGAAGCGAGGACGGTGTTCGTTTGATCAACAAACTGTTGAGAGATTTCAATACACCGTAGATCGAGCCACAGCTGACCGGGCAGAAGTTGGTTTCGTCGGTCGTTTCCGTTCACCTTAAGCTGTTCTGCGATTCCGCGCAGGGATTATTTCTTTCATCCGCAACGTACGGATACTTTCTCCACCCTCTGTGTGTCTGTAAAACTAAGTCTCAATCTCGGGTTCTTCCTTTCATCGGAAACCATGAACTTTTCTTATCTCCGCCGGGTTTTGATTGGAACTACGCCGTCGGAACGGAGAGAACAGCTGCGACGTAGCACGTGTCAGATCGTTTCTATTAAGGGGACTTATCCAGTTGTCTATCCAAAAGGAACAGCTACATTTTCGCCGTTCATATTGTTGGGAAAACGATCTCGCATTTACTCGTGTGAGTCTTTTTTATTTTTCAACAGATTTTTAATATTTATGATTTTTACAGAACAAATCGCATTGTTCTCAATCATGTCAATTTTTTCGTTGTTTTTAATTTCAGAGTAGTTTAATTTGTTGCGTAAACCGTAGCGAGACACAGCTCATTTTTTAACATCGATATTGTTGTCTTGTCTTTATTTGTGTGAGTTTTCCTATTATTAAGCGGATTTTTAATATTCACGATTTTTTTAAATTAAATCGCATTGTTCCTAATCATGTCTAGTTTTCTTGCCGTTCTTTACTTCGAAGTAGATTAATTTATTGCATAAACCGTAGCGAGACAGAGCTCATATTTTAACTTCGACATTGCTGGAACAATTATTTTGTCTTTACAAAATGCGAGTTTTTTTATTTTGAGTGGATTTTTAATATTTATGATATTTGAAAAACAAATCGCATTGTTCTTAATCGTGTCAACCTTTTTCGTTGTTTTTCACTTCGTTGATTAATAGTTGCAAGAATTATTTTGTTTTAACTTGTACCAAATTTAAACTTTTACGGTGTTTTTTAATGTTTCTGGTTTTTCATTTTGACGTAGACTAGTTTGTTGCATAAATTATAGTGGAACACAGTCCTTGTTTTAACGTCAACATTGTTGCAAGAGTCATTTCCTGTTTCAATAAGTTTTTTGTAGTTTCTTTAATTTTGTAGATATTTTTAAACATTGCAACTTCTACATTATTGGAATAAATTATTTTGTTCTCAATTGTGTCAATTTTGTAACAGTTTGTTGCATAAATCATAACAGGGCACAACTATTTTTTCAAGTCCCGCATTATTAGAAAAATTATTTTGATTTTATTTACATTAAATTTTGTGTCACTTTCAATCGCTCTAATTGTAATATTATTAATTGGACTTGTCTAATGTTTCAATAATCAGTAATCTCTAAAAGCATATAAAATTAATTCGTATACGATAACAGTTATTGTAAATGAATCTGTATTCTATTTGCATAATAACAATAATATTTAATCAAATTTAACGACTATTACAGTATTCATAACTGACGATAAAAATACATGGAAACAGTAATTACTATTCTATTTAAAGTAGATAAGAATTCATTATTCTGTTGTAATTCTTTTAAATTCAAATTTTAATATATCAGGATTACCAGCTATACATTATTAACCTTTAAATATGATGTTAGTAAAAATAGTTATCATTGTTTGTAGGGTGCACGTCGAGTATACCCAATACTAAAACTCCGCGATTACAAAATCTCTCGGGTTGTAAGGCCAATTACGCTGAGCGACGGAATTAATTAGTATCGCTGTTCGTCTAATTAAAGATGAACAGCTGTTTTATTTTAACTGACACTTACTGAGCGAACAAGACACAAGACACCAATGGCCGATGACTAATGACACAATGACTCATAATTCATGACCAATGACAAAGAGAAGAATCGGTTTCGAGCTTTTATACCGTTTCGTGGACAGAAGACTAGAAATTGATTGACCAGTGACGCGATGAAAGGGGATGTAAAAGTGACGTAGCACGCAGTGCCGCAGGTAGCAAGAAACACTGGACGGGCGACCGAAGCGGTGCGTGCTAACGACCCTGTTATAAAAAATGCTGCCGATGAGGCGTGCTTTACTCGAAAATGCAGAAATGACTTTATTGCCGGAAAGAAGACGGCTCGAAAAAATCATAAACTTAGAAACTGCAATTGTTCCGCGTTAAAAGTATTATAGAAGCTATCTATATTAATAAAGCATACGCGGCTCGACCGCTTGACCCAATACCGTCGGGGCATAAGCATACAAAAGATTCCGAAAATTACCAAACGACACCATCTGTACTGCAAGCGTCTTTCCACACACAAATAAGCGACCGTAACGATAGTATCTAATTATCCGAAAAGCCGTTATTTCCTGCCTGTAAGGTAATGAAAGTACATGTTTCAAAGCTCTTAGGTTTTTATATTTATAAATTACAGTAGGCATAATCTTATGTGTGCCTAACGCATTTGCACATAAGCCAATTGTAATTCTATCTTTTTTCGCCTCATGTCCACTAAGACTTTTTGTTCCGCGTTAAAAGTATATAGAAGCTACCTATAGAAATAAAGCATACGTGGCTCGACCGCTCGACCCAACACCGTCCCTACCATACAATAGATTCCGAAAATTACCAAACGACTCTATCTGTACTGCAAGCGTCTTTCCACAAACAAATAAGCGACCGTAATAATAGTATCTAATTATACCGAAAAGCCGTTATTTCCTGCCTGTAATATTTCCTTCAACGCTGCCTACATCTGGTCGCCAAAATTCTCTCACCGTCACGTATTCCCGTTACCTTCTCCACAACTCCGATTACCCAAGGCAATATCTTTTTCCCCAGTCTTATTACCTACGACGATCAACCTTCGAGACAGGCGGATTCTTTGCGAGATTCACTCGCACGTACGATTCATACCTGCAAGTGACTATTAGTTCGGGGTGGTCACTTTTTCCCTTATTCACAATTTTTTAACCGATCATTCTAGATCCGGATAACTTGAAAAAACATTGAATCCGAGTGTCTCATTAAAAACTTCACACCGCTAACGATTCTTCTTAAAAAACAAAACAGTCAACGAACGGACAGATAATAACCAGACATCAACGCGTAAAGACTTCGGTCAAGATTACATCGATAGTCTCACCATCAACTCAATTCATTCTAAGCCAAGTACAGTTAGTCACCCTAGCGTTAAAAATTGTTATGTTATGTTAAAACATAGTGTTATTGATATCAGTCAGTATTAAAACCATTCTTTATCAATCTACTATCCGTATCACTCGAAAGAGTCATAGGGAATCGCGCAGACTCGGTGTCATACACGATTGAATCGGAGACTTACGACCTCCGTAGATCTAACAGTTCACTGTTCGATCTTATCGGGAAAACGTGAATAAACAGCACTAAAGAAGGCTATGGCTCTACGAAATTGAAAGCCTAATGAGTGACCTTTTGTCGATTGCACGTCGTTCGATTCCCCATTAATAAAATGATTTTTTAGGGATTTCTGCTAGAAATAATCGTTTCTATTATTAAGGTCTTTGTACAATACAATAAAAACTGGTCATGCTGATTAACAATTTAATCATTAACAATTTAACAATTTAACAATCAACTGATTAACAATTTATAACAAATTAATTAAGAACTATAATTCTCTTAAATTCGAAGCTAAATGCACAAGAATTGTCATCGATACGTTTTTAGCCTCCAAATTTCATATTACAAAAAGCAGCCATCATTATTTCACCGGTGAAAAATAATTCTCATTCTTGAAAGTGACAGTTGCCAAACTAATGAAACTAATCCCGACTACTAAGAATTGAAATTGCCAATCTGTTAAATATAATCCCCATTATTGAAAGTGACAATTGCCAAAGTATTAAAAATAATTCCCAATATTGAAAGTGATAATTGCCAATCTAGTCAAAGTAATCCCCACTATTGAAAACAGTAATTGCCAATCTATTAAATGTAATCTTCACTATTGAAAATAACAGTTGCCAATCTATTAAAAATAATTCTCAGTATTGAAAGTATAAATTGCCAATCTATTAAAAATAATTCCCAATATTGAAAGCGACAATTTCCAATCTAGTCAAAATAATTCCCAATATTGAAAGAGACAATTTCTAATCTAGTCAAAATAATTCCTAATGTTGAAAGTAACAGTTGCCAATCCTTTAAAAATAATTCCCAACATTGAAAGTAACTAGTAAAGTAACTAACTTACATAATAAAAATAATATCCACTATAAAACACAATTGCCAATCCACTAAAAATAATATCCACTATTTTAAAGTAACAATTACTAAAAGTAATCCCCATTATTCCCATTAAAAGCAAAAACCACCAACTCTGTGAAAATAATTCACTAGACTCTTTCTATTGTAGTCTTCGGACTGTCGAGTAACAGGCATGATATCGATCTCCAGAGTTTGTGTGGTCATTTCCTCCGGCAGATCATAATCGATATGACTTAGGAATATCCCGTCGTTCGCGTTCATTGGAACATTTTTTTCATCCACGGTATCCTTCTTCTCCTTAGCCTCGTCATCAATTTGTCAGCCAACCTCATGTTCCTAAACTGATCGCCTTGGCCGAACCTGTTAGCCATCTTGAAGTCCTTGGGCTGAGCATCTTGATGCTGCCGGAACCTACCAGCCATCTTAGAGTCCCTAAGTTGATTCCCTTGGACATGTACAAGCTCGTGAGTCATTCTAGGGTCCTGAAGTTGATTATGGTTTTGCGCCATCCTCGACTCCCTGGACTGGTTCCCTGGCAATACGCTAAGTCTCTGCGCCATTCTGCTGTCCCGAGTTTAATCTTTCTGAGGTTTACCGACTCTGAGGTCCCTAGACTGATCTTCCAGCAACTCGACAAGTCCCTGGCTCAACACAGCCCCAAGATGTTGACTTTTCTGGGGTTCGCTTGGTCTATCGGTAATCCTGGATTCCTTGGATCGATCAACTCGGTTCTATTCAACTGTACTGCTGGTCTCCTAAGATCGAAAACGTCTGTCCTCGAATCAAACTGTTTTCTGGGATAGTCCGAGTGGTAAAGAGGAACAGGATCCTCCTCACTGGAGTCGTCGTCGTATTTGTCAGCTCGGAGGACCATCGATGTTCCCGTATTAAAGTCCTCGAAAATTGATTTCGATGGATCAGATAGATCATAGTTGAGGAATCCACGATTCACCGATGTGAAATTAGGCTCTGCCGGATCGAAGAGGTCGAGCTTCCTCAATTGAGCCTTGGAGCCTAGGTCAAGGGGTTGAAATGGTCCACTGGAGCCTGAGCGAAGGGGTTGAAATGGTCCATTGTTGCCTGGGTCAAGGGGTTGAAACGGTCCATTGAGGCCTGGGTCAAGGGGTTGAAACATTCCATTGGAGCCTGGGCGAAGGGGTTGAAACGGTCCATTGGAACCTGGACCAAGGGGTTGAAATTGTCCATTGGAGCCTGGGCCAAATAATTGAAACGGTCCATTGGAGCCTGAGCCAAGGGGTTGAAATGGTCCTTTGAAGCCTGAGCCAAGGAGTTGAAATAGTCCTTTGGAGCCTAGGCTAAGGGATTGAAATAGTCCTTTGGAGCCTGGGACAAGAGGTTGAAATGATACACTGGAATCTGGGCCAAGGAGTTGAAACGGTGCGTTGGAGCCAGGGCCAAGGGATTGAAATAGTCCTTTGGAGCCTGGGCCTAGGAGTTGAAATGGTGCATTGGAGCAGGGCTAAGGAGTTGAAATATTCCTCTGGAGCCTGGGCTAAGGAGTTGAAATAGTCCTTTGGAGCCTGGGCCAAGGGGTTGAAATGGTGCACTGGAATCTGGATCAAGGAGTTGAAACGGTGCATTGGAGCCAGGGCCAAGGGGTTGAAATGGTGCATTGTAGCCTGGGCCAAGGGGTTGAAATGGTGCACTGGAATCTGGGCCAAGTAGTTGAAACGGTGCGTTGGAGCCAGGGCCAAAGGGTCGAAATGGTGCATAGGAGCCTGGGCCAAGGAGTTGAAATAGTCTTTTGGAGTCTGGGTCAAGGGGTTGAAACGGCGCTACAGGTGGTTTCGACATTTTTATATTGCTAAAAGGGGAGGCTGGAGCAGGAGCCAGGTCAGGATAGATGTCCCAGGACTGGAGAGCGCGGGATACCTCGCGTCCGCCGGCGCCTCATGCCCTGCCGATTTCTGCGCCACCTCTGCCTCGAGCGGCTCCGTAATATGGATTATAGGAATTGACTGATAAGGGGTTGGTGCGGTATTTGGGTTGCTGGGACCGTCCTTTGCCGCTGTACCATAGTGTAGATTCTGCATCATCGTGACGTGCAACCCTTGAGAATGGCAACGAGACCCTGAAACGAAATCAAAAAGTTCCTAGATTTCAAAACGGAACGAGGTGCCTAGATCTCGATCGATGTGTAATGAAAAACAGTAAACCTGAAACGGGATATAACGAAAATCCCTAGATTGCAAGCAAGAATCATCGAAATCATTGCATCTCAAATATAGATATTATAATAATCCCTATACCTTAAATTGAACATCATCAAAGTGTCTAGATCTCTCATACAGAAAATAATGTAAATTCCTAGATCGCAGACAAGATTTCCCATATTCAAAGGGAACATCATGAAAGTCCCTAGATTACAGCTATAATTATGCTTTTTAAACGGTATATAAAAAAGTCTCTAGTATGCAAACGAAATATCATCAAAGTCTCTAAATCTAAAGAAAATTAGCGTAAAAATCTATGTATCATCCAACGGAATATCTTTAAAGTCCCTAGATCACAAATGGAGCAAAATCAAAGTCCTCAAACAGAAAATAACAAAAATTTCTAGACCGAAAACAAGGCATCATCAAAGTCCCTACATGTCAAATAGAACATTGTAATCATATCATGGAAGCCCCTAAATTACAAATGAAGAAGAATCAAAGTCTCTAGTCCTCATACAGAAAATAATAGAAATCACTCGATCACAAACAATGCATCATCAAAGTTCCTATATGTTTAATAGAATATCATAAAAATTCCTATATATCAAATAGAACATCATCGAAGTCACTAGATCAGAAATGGACTTTTTTACTCCGTGAATTGTTCACTTTCACACCTTTATCCCTTAACTAGAACAATATGATTTTCACAAAAAAGACTACAAATTCTAAATAAAGCACCATTCATATTTTATTCTTAATTGATGTACAAAATAAAAAAAATGGATGATTAAATTTTGACTACAAAATGTGTAAAATCGTTTAAAATTGAAGACTGATTTAAAATTGTCTAAAATCGCAGACTGACTTAAAATTGTTTATGATCAAAGGCTAATTTAAAATTCCTTAAAATGGAAAACTGATTTAATATTGTTTGTGATCAAAGGCTAATTTAAAATTGTTTAAAATGGAAGACTGATCTAAAATTGTTTAAAATCTATTGAATAAATTAGTTTGTTTGCTAACATAATCTTCTTACTACATATTACGTACTATCATTTATTTTATTAAAATTTTTGCTCGATACGATCCACGAATTCTCATAAATTAATTCTCAAGAACCTCATAAATGAAGAAATAATTCTGTAACATTTCATAAATGTATTCCGGTTTTATCAGCGGATAAAAATGGCTCGCGACTAGCTCGTCGATCTGCGCGGATTTAATTACAAAATCAACGCGCTGCGAAAGGTTATCGGTGCAATTAGGATCATTAAGATCGGCGATCACACGCCCGGCAACACAGTAAAGTAAGAATTATAATTGCCTGCCGAACAATAATTATCTCGGGACTAACAAGTCGGCCGACGCGGCCGAGCTTGCGTTTAATTATCGCTAGCATGAATCAGTTAAAGCGAACGTGACACGAACACGCTCTTGATTGTTTTTTCTTAGCCCGAACGCTTTGATTTCTTTCCGTTGTTTTATGCGTTTCATTTTTTCTTTTTAATAAACTACCTGACGGAATTCGGAATGGAAACGAGTCGGTCGGTCCTATCGCGTTTTTAAAAATGGCGGAGGATAATGGAGATCCGCGCCGCGCACCGCGTCCACAATGAAATATTATTTTTAATTAACCCGGCTGAATATTATTTTGCGTTATTTATGGCCACGGATCTACCCGGTTCTCAGCTTCCGCCGGGTTCCTCATTTGATCGCGGACACGCGGACTTTAATGAAATTTATTGTATTAGTTTCATTGGAATTTTATAATTATGTGCTCCCCGATGAAATTTATTGTGATCGGTTGAATGAAATTATTGACTGTTCTGAAGTACTACATTCGATTTTACTGGATTTCTTGTTATTTTATAAAATTCTAACAAATATCACTTGTATTTATGTCCAAATAGACTAATTAATAAAACTCAAAGAAATCGTCAAATGTATTTAGGTTTATTGTTGTACGATTTATTTGGTTAAAATCAGTGAGAAATTAAATATTTCGTTATTTTAGTTAGTTTATTTTATTTTACCCTGTATAATAAAATATTTTCGTATTTTTGCTGATATCAAAAATATGTGCCAACTTTCTTTAGTTCAGAGCTAAGAATATTACGATTGATGTTCTTCTTTTCTTTCTTCTCATGATTACGACGATACACTGTTTTACAATATTACGAACATTTAAACATGTTTAAATAATTCTTAAAGAGAGGGAGGCATTTTCCACAGTCCTTTTGTAATTTATTTTCAAAATTAAGTATCCGAAGGAAGATCCGACTAGAAAATATAAATGGCGTTTTCTAGGGTTTAAGCTAGATTTGGTAAATTCTAAAGTAACCGGAAGTTAGGTCTCCATCTTAAACCACAATTAGAAAACTATTCAAACTCCAATTTTTTAAAATACAAGTTTAGATTTCGCTATCCAATGTTAATGAAATAGCAAAAAAGTTGTGGGTCAGAACAGACAGATTATTATTTTATGCTAAGTCCGCCATTTTTATTTCCTACCTTCTCTACTTTCAATTTTCCTCCCTAATTGGTAATTGTTATTTCGTTTCATATCTTGAGTCATATTCTCTGTTCACCTTTGGTGCTCTCATTTATATTTTTTAGTTGACAATTCTCAGAATCAGTTCTCTACTTTGTGCAAATACTAACGAAAGTTTTTATTTCTATTTTCCATTCGGCATTTCTTCATTTCAGTTCGTGTTACTGTAATTTATCAGTTTCCATTTTTATATTTTATTTGGCAATATTTAATTTCCGTTTCTACACACACACGCACCAGTACTTCCATTTTTATTTTTTAATTGGCAATTTTTACTTTTATTTCTTATTTGATATTTTAATTTGTAGTATCTATTTGGCAATTTTTCATGTTAGATTCCACTAGATGTTTTAATGTCTGTATTCTATTTGACAATTTTTAATTTCAGTTTCCAAATCAGTACTTTCATTTTTATATTTTCTAATTGACAATTTTTACTTTCATTTCCTATAATATTTGGCATTTCAATTTCTGCTATCTGTTTGGCAATTTTTTATGTAAGCTTCCACTCGGAGTTTTAATTTCTATAATCTATTTGGCAATTTTTAATTTCAGTTTTTACTCAGAACTTTCATTTCTATTTTCTGGTAGACAGTTTTGTATATTATGTTGTATTTGTTATTCCAATTTTTATTTTTTCATTTGGTAATTTTTCAATTTGGTATTTACTATTAGTTTCGATTTTTATACTCTGTTCAGCAATTTTTCATTTCAGCTTCTAGTTATTACTTTCATTTTTATTTTCTAATTAGTCACTTTTTATTTTGTTCTTATTTTATTTACTGCTTCATACTTTTATTTTTACTTTCAAATTGACAATCTTTTGTTTTAATTATCATTTGATATTTTTCATTTCTATTTTCTAGGTAGCAATTTATATTTTTGTTTATCACTTGCTACGTTCATTTTTATTTTTTAATAGGCAATATTTATGTCTAGTTTCCATTTGGTATTTTCATTTTCTAATATTATTAATTTTAATGGCACGTATAAGTTATTTTTCATAATATTATGCTAATTACGGTATTTTTTGTCCTATTTGTTACTTTCAATTTCATTTTCTAATTAGCAATTTTTAGTATTTGTTTCTATTTCTTTATTTCTATATTCCAATATTGCTAATACTAACAATATTATTCTTAATAATTTCACATATATTTCTCAGAAGAATGTAGTTCATTATTCACAAGAATAATATTATTATTGTCGCACCTAAAACAGACCATTCTATTAACCTTCCTAGCTGCCATGTAAGAAATATTTCTGGAACATTAAATTTTATCCAATATACGCTTCATGCTAATGAAAAACAATATAACTAAAGATGCTTTAATGGTCATACTATTATGGTAAAAAAATAGAATGAAGGAGATAAGTTTAAGGTTTCTTTTATATGGAGCACCCTGTATGTACACGCGTACACATTATTTCACTTGCACTGGTTGCAAATACATGTTTAAGGAAAAATATTAATTTTATTGCATTTGTTAAATCGTATATGTACATATATTTTTGAGAAAAATGTTTCGAGAATTCTTATCGATAATATTATTATAAAGTATAATAAAATACAGTCAATACACACACAGTCAATATGCATAATTTAAATAATATATGCACCCCTCCCCTAATTTTCTTCTGCAACATTTCACTTTGTCGAAATGAATTTTTCACCTTTTGATAGAAATTCGATTCGATAGAAAATGGCCTGCGTTTATTATCAAAGCGTATAATATAAAAAAGTATAAAATATGAAATGTATAATATAAAAACGTATAAAATATAAAATATATAATATAAAAAAGTATAAAATATAAAATATATAATATAAAAAAGTATAAAATATAAAATATATAATATAAAAAAGTATAAAATATAAAATATATAATATAAATATATAAAGACATATACAAATCTTCGTTTTTATATTTTGTTTAACAAGATTTGAATCGAATGAATTCGCAACGACTAAAGAAATTCATTGCTGCAAGTCTGCGCATTTAACTGAATGGCGAATCAAAGTTGACGGGAACGCGGTACAACGCGAGGTTGCCGGAAAAGTGTTAACGTGTTTTTAATTCGGTCGTTCGCGAGGATAACAACGCATTCTTTTCGATTGCACGCGCACGCTGATGAAATGAACAAGTAAACGACGAACGCTGAGTTAAGCAATAATTCCGCCATGTTGCTCAATCGTTGATTCGAAACGGTGCCCGATAATTAAAAGGGGTCACGCTGTGTCAGACAGTTTGTAAAATTTCATTTTCGTACTTCGACGTGTTCTTTGATGCGCACCGCTTTTGGAAAAAATCCTTGCAAGCTCCATGCTAACGAAGAGTAATTAAAATAGGGTCCGACGCTGCATTGGTACTTTTGAATCAAATTCACGCACCCGAGATCGATTTTGCGACATTTTTCAAACGCCATTCTCAATGTTGCTTCAGAAAGTATTATAGTAATTTCAGTTAATTTCCGTATTCCTTAATTTGTTTGTTTCTTCGTTGCTTCATTTATCACGTCGTTTCTCCAGTTTTTCATTTCTTAATAGGTTAATTTTTGTTTTCGTCAGTTTGTGAATCATTTAATTTTTTTTGCCATTATTTCTTAATTTATTTAATTCATCATTTCATCAATTTCTGAATTGTTTTGTATCCTCATTCCAGACTTTGTTTATTCAATGCTTGTAATTTGTTAATTTATGTGTTTCTTCAATTGTTCATTCTGGTTTCCACCAATTTCTTGTTTCTCTTCATTTATTTATTTATTTTGCCATCTCTTATTTCGTTTATTCTGTCATGTCCAATCTCCCTTATTTCACATATCTTTGACTTCCTAATTTATTTATTTCATCATTCCTGATTTTGTTCATTCAACTTCTTAATTTACTAATTTGTCAATTTACTTATTTCTGGCACTCCATATTCATCACGAAAGCATCCAGTCCTCGAACTGGACAGGATTGGGAATTTGGTTTTTTAATTTGTTGATAGCACTGGTCGAGGAAAGTAAACGAACAGCAGTCGTTCACAGAAACTTTCGCACATTTGTACCGTTATTTGTTAACGTAAGTCATCAATTTCCGTCGCAGCTAATTAATCGTTTTACGCTGCCTGTCCCTATCTGCAATATAAATATCGACTTCCATAAATAAAGTAGCATTTCCTCGTTTTTGTCATTTATAAACTCGAATCAATGAACGCTGAGACCCAATAATTTCCAATTCGACGCATGGTGTACCTTCCTTTCGATTGTTTTTTTGCAAATTCTCCTACATTATATCTGCTCAGAAAAAATTGCACCCTTTAAATCGAACAAAAACCAAGTTTTTCAGATTTTACATTTCATTTCTGCCTACAAAACAATTTTATTTGAAAAATCGCTTTAAGCAATAATATTTCAGCATTTCTTATTTTCATGTAGAAAGTTCTCCACTTTAACCATTGTTTAAATAATCCTACAGCAACAACAAAGTTAAAAAATAATTCCATATTGAAACACTACTAATTAAATCTCCAAAAAATAACTAGACATTGGCACCATAACCTAACTGTCCGCCATGTTGCACAAACGGTCCCAATTGAGTCAGCAGTCGTCAGAAAACTGAATATCGAATAGTTCCAAAGTCAAATTTCCCTTATTGACTTACAAAATCATCAAGAACGGACAAGTGTCACACACCTAACCTCCAAAGCGTTCTTTAACAGCTTTTCAAACAATTCTATAGCAATAACAATTTCAAAGAACAATGTTACATCGAAACAATTGCATAAATACAATTTTCTACAGGCATTTACAAAAACGTTCTAAACAGAACAATCAAAAACTAACGCTACTAGTTAAATCACCAAAAAATAACAAGACATTGGCACCATAACCCAACCATCCGCCATGTTGCACTAACGGTCGCAATTGTATATCGAGTCGTTCCAAAGTCAAAGTTCCCCTTATTAGCTCGGAACATCATCACCATCGACAACGGATAAGTTCCACTAACCTAACCTCAATAGCGTTTAGCACGATCAACTAGGAAAGTAGCGCACGCAGCGCAGGCCAATGGTTACCATAAATCCGGCGCCATCCGTCCCCGCACGACTATAACTACCGGCGGGGGACCAAGAATCGTAAGAGCGGTGATTAAATGGTAATTTCGCATCGACCAGCTGACAATCCGGGGGTGATCGCCGATGTGATTGTGAGGGACGCCCTGGGCTTAATACGGCAGGACGTATTGATTTACCAAGACACCCCCGACCGAGAGATCGGAACTACGCGGTTCGTTGCTTCCGATAGCGCTGCTCTGTCTTTTTCACTTTAACGGTAAGCCCCGGGACTTAACCTCACCCATTCCTGTTCTATGACCGCAAAGCTTAAACGTTCCCCTATCCGACTATCTGCCTTTGACACAACCCGAAATTCCCCCCGACTGTCTCACTCTTCAATCCTGGACTAATCCTGTGCGCGAATAGATCGTTTTCGCGCCACGTTGTTTAAGAATGATGGATTTTGGTACCTCAGACTTCACAATCGCAGGTTTTGATGTTGCAGATCACGGTGTGATAGATTCTGGGACACTAGACCACAGTAACGTTGATTTAGGGAGCCTAAATCATGGTAACATAGATTTTGGAACACTGGATCATAGTAACATGGATTACAGAATACTAGATCATAATAACATAGATTTAGGAGCACTAGATCATGGTAACATAGATTTCGGAACACTAGATCATAGCAACATAGATTTTGGAACACTAGATCATAATAACATAGATTACGGAACACTAGATCATAGCAACATTTTTGGAACACTTGATTATAGTAACATAGATTTTGGAACACTGAATCATACTAACATAGATTTTGGAATACTTGATCATAGTAACATGAATTACAGAACACTAGACTATAGTTACATATATTTTGGAACACTGGATCATAGTAACATAGATTTTGGAATACTAGATCATAGTAACATGGATTACAGAACACTAGATTATAGCTACATAGATTTTGGAGCACTAGATCATAGTAACATAGATTATGGAACAGTAGATCATAGCAACATAGATTTTGGAACACTAGATTATAGTAACATAGATTGTTGAACATTGCATCATAGTAACATAGATTTAGGGGCCGTAGATGGTGGTAGCTCAGTTTTAAAGACCCTAGACGATATCATCCCAGTTTTTAAGCATCCTAGACGGTAACATCTCATTTTTAGGGATCCTGGATAGTGACATTCCAGTTTTAGGGACCCTAGATGGTAGCATCCCAGATTTAGGGGCCTTAGATGAGGTGACATCCCACATTTTGGGTCTCTCTTTTGTGAATCCCCAGGAAAACATATACTTCCAAAGAATACTCTAGAATACTAGCTTAAGCTTTAACACCCCTAGATCTTAGTTTCAATGCGTCGGTACACTAGCTTTAAGGGGCATAGACTTTGTCATCCTAAATTTTATTACTCTAGGTTTTAACATCCTAGAATTTGGCAGTGCGTATATTGGTACCATTGATACTGCATTACCACATTAGAGTTTTGTTCCCTATATTTATGAATCCAGATTAGATTGCTTTAAATCATTTTCTCCCGATTTGAGCTATAAATAATTCTATGATATAATATCGTCCCTGGGAATTTAATATTTCAGGTTTAATAGCCCTCTCTAGCACAAACGATCTAGAATCCCAGAAATATAACCGTAAAGGTTAAAGGTTGCTTTAAATTATCTTCCTTTTAGTATAAATTCTGCACTTGTGGAATACTCTACTTCTATGATATAATGGTCTCCCCAAGGGCTTAACATTTGGGGTATGGTACCTGACCAGCGAACGAGGTAGTATCCCAGAAATATAACCATAAAGGTTAAAGATTGCTTTATATCATCTTCCTTTTCATGTAAATTCTGCACTTGCGGAATCCTCTAATTCTGCGATACAATAGTCCCACTAAGGATTTAATATTTGGATCGCGGTACCACCGACTCTGTTCGGGCTATTTCCTAATTCTAGCACATTATAATAGCCCCCTACGGCTTTAATATTTGAGTTTTGACTCACTTAACTAGCAGATGACGTAGAATCCCAGAAATACGGCCACGGAGGTTACACGTTGCTTCGAAATTATCTTACCCCCAGATGGGGTTGAGCTAAATTTTCAGATTGTGTTATTCTTTAATTTTACACTGCTTCTCCTAGGGCTTCAATAGTTTAATTTTGGCATGCCTGTAGGGTTCCAAATATTTACTATGATATGACTTTCTGCTAAGTTTCTAATGGCCTTTTTCTTCTAGTAAGATATACAAACCTTAATTTGTATCTAGTTCTTTAGTATATAACTCTCTTCTATAAATAATTTCTTCGTTATTTCTAAATTTTTATTGAATGAGTTTAGGTTAGAATTAGGATTATTCTACTCACATTCTAGTGACCTTTTCCTTCTAGTGAGATGTACAAATCTTAGTTTGTATATAGCCTTCTTCTATAAATAATGTCTTTGTTATTTCTAAATTTCTAGTGAATGAGTTTAGGTTATGTATAACATCATTAATCACTCCAGTCTTGGTACTGCAGAAGATTCTTCTATTATTATCAGTATGACTTTCTAGAGGCCATTTTAAATTAAGCCAGTAAGAAACCCTTTTACTGGATCCTCTTTTTTATAAGAATCTGTTCTTTTAACACAGGAGCCCTGCTTGGTCGATTCAGGTTAAGTGTTAATGGAATTTCTTATTTTCGTCGTCCGCTAGCGAGGTAACCAACCTGAATCCATTAATCACTCCACACTAGGTGCTACACGAGGTTCCAAAAACATCGCTATATCTTTTCGATCGGTACCTTTTAGTGAATTGTCCAGTTAGTGAGTTAGTCCAGTTGGTCTAATAACATGTGTAAGCATTCAGCTGAAATTTGCATAAAACATACACAAATGTTCTCTTGCATACAATTACTAATATTCAAGATATTACTATTAAATAAAAACATTTATCGCGTCAGTATTATTACGATTTTAAAATATATCGACATTAATGGACATTTAAATATAAAAATTACATATAAAAATCTGTATAAAAATGTAATTTTTCTTAGCGAATTTACTAGCGAGTTTTCTAGTGACTTTCCCAGTGAAGTTTCTAGAAAAATCATCCGTCAAAGATTTTCAACTGATTAAGCAATGATGGAAATTTATACATAAAATACATAAATCTTAATAGACCTAGTAATCATATGTAGTAAATTTCTTAGTATATCTCCTAGTTAGTTTCTCATGATTTTTCTACAGAACTTTATATCGAAAATTTAAAAAATACGGAAACATCGATGGAAAATTATACATAAAATACATAAATCTGAACATAACAAATAATTTTTTCTAGTGATATTCCTAGTCAATTTTCTGGTGTACTTAATACCGAAGATTCTAAAACATATTAAAATTGTTAGATATTTGTACGTAAAATACAACCAAGTTATTTTTTCTAGCAAAATTCCTAACGAATTTCCTACTGAATTTTCTCTTGTCGTTAAAGAGCCAAAGACAAAAATTGCCCAACGGTGAAATCCGAATGGAAATCTCGGGATTTCATACCAAAACTGTACGAAACAGATCTATTTCTTTCGCTGATGTCATCTGGCCCAGAGCGTTGCTCTCCGGGGCAAGTTAATGAACGGATGTAGGTCGGGCAGATTCTATTTTCATTTATCGCTGCCGAATTCGATCAGTTCGGGCTCTTGTTAATTAATATTCGAGACCGGGAGGATTATACTTTGTCGGGTTGTAGAAACGCTCACGATTTAACGGGCTCGCAAGACTGATTCCTCGAATCGAAGGAGAACAAATCGTGGTCTAAATTACATAGATTTTCCCGGGGATTGATCGATCGTCTACCATTGCAGCCAGCTGACCTGCTGAAATGGAAGCAAGTAGCGACCGGATTCAGCGAATTAATTACCGAAGCCCCTGACCAACTGCAGCTGAATGAAGATCGATCGCACGACATGGTAACCGTGGACGACAACGCCGGAAACGCGACCACCGGCTTAAGAAACCGGAACCGCGTGTTGGTGGCGTAAAGAAGGACAAATGGGAGCGTCAAAGTTCAGATAAATCAGGATCAAGATCGAAAGAAAACACGGCGTTAAGTCTCCCCCCCCCCTCGCTCTCGCTGGAAGAACAACGAGATTACAAAAACTTTGTGCGCGCTTCGGCGACCGATTTGCTTTTTAACTTAAAAATACAACTTCACCTGCTTCCGTAATCCGACATTTTTGCCCATTAAATGGAAGATCGTTCTATTAACGAACGTGCTTCTATAGAAGAGCAAAAACAATGACAGCGTTGTTCGCCATGGCACCGCTCGCTGTCTACGACAAGGATTCTGAAAGGACAACTCAACATCCTACTTCTAAAAGATCTGAATTGTTATTGTATCGAATTGTGTTATAGTTAATATCCTTTATTGTAAATAAAATGCCGCGACGCGAGAGAAATTGTGTACTTTGCAACAATATTATAATCGTATAATAATAAGTTGAACATGACAAAATTATCATATTTGAAGCATGACATTTTTGGTTCGGATTTTATATTATAATTAAATACCATACATAAATATGTAATGTAGAGCTTATAGTAACTATGTATTACTTACTCGGTCTTTTATTTTTTACACAATAAAAAAAAATGTTTTTCTTTCTTTTTATTCATGCAACCTGTCGCAATCCCCATTCCGGACTTTTTAAAAAATATAAAATATTTTAACAACGAAACATAATTTGTATATAATCATATTGTTACACAATTTTTTGTGTATATACATAACTTTTGCCGTCAAAAATTTCAAAAAAAAATTTTGCAGTTGGTCGAAAAAATGCAACGGAGACCGCAGCTCGCGAGTTCATTTCTCGCGCAGCTGAAATATAATCCTTTGAACCTTCCCGGTCATGGCGGAGCGAGAACGTAAAACCGAAACGGCGGCCCGGAGTATTTTCATTTTAATAACGAATTTATACAAATGCTCGTCGGCGATCTCGGATATCAGAAATTTCGCCGTTTTCAATTCCAATCGATAGAGATATTAACCGCCATTACGTTGTACGAGAGTTCCGACGCAGTGCCGAGCAACGCTGTTCGCCTAATCAGCCGCCATCCCACGGGAACCGTCGAGTTTCCGGAAGCTTTACGCATTTATTTTCACTGTGCGCGGTTTCTTTAATCACACGCCATTAAATATGTAAACTGCTCTCTGCCAGTGGTTTGAATTCGATTCTCATCGCCGGCAGCTTTTGAATTTCCGCGCTCGACCGCGGCATCCATCGGACATTTTCGTTTGAAACTTAATTTTCTTGGAATCGTTGATCCGGGAACGATCTTCTGACGCGTTTCCTACGAATTGGTTCATTTAGCTCGTCAGCTGAATAGCAAATTAATTTGCAACGTTGTAGACACTTGATTTAATTGTTTAATAAAGAATTGTCTAGTTTTCATTTTTACTTATTTATATTTGTAACAATGTCGTAGCTGATTCGGCAGTACGTGTGCTAAAAATATGTATAATAATGTGATATTATTTATAATATTTATTAACTTGCGACATTTTAGCGATATGATTAAATTATTTAATAAAGAAGTTTGGCGACGGTCGTTGTGTGTGTTTGGTCGAGAAAAGGAGAGGGGAGACGTTTCGTCCGGGGCCCGCTAGAGGACTCATCAGTAAGGCTATCCTAGCGTGCCCTTGCCTTAGACGTGGGGGTAGGACGAAGTCTCTGTATATATAGGGATCGAGGCGGCTTGGTTACTAGCGGGAAGAAGAGCCCTCTGCTGGCGGGTCTGGAGGTAGCCGCCACAGAAGTTTCTATTTTCAATCGATATTTGTCCATATCTGCAATAGTGTTACTATTGTCCTCAGTAATAAAAGATCTCGTAGCTTGAATTGGTATTTATTCATGTTTATAATACTTTTTTTTTTGTTTAACGTGGGGGAAATCTGCTGGTCAGACACCCCCGTCCCGCCCGAAGGGCGGGGCGGGGGTAGTGCGGGGTTCGACCCGCTAAAACCCCCACGGCGGCCTAGGGCGCTGGCGAGTAGCGGGGGAGCCACGGGAACTCTCAAAGAACACAACCGCGGCTCCCCCTCGCCTGGCCGACCACCAGGATGGAACGGCGGTGGCCGGCCGCGTCCCGGGGGGAGATTAATCCTCCCCCCATAAATCATCTTGATTCGGCGGTGCGGGGGACCGCACCCCACACCGCCTCGTCACGACGGCCGCACCGGCGGCCGTCGGGGGCGACGACAAGTTGTCGTCGCCCCCACTCCTGATAGGACATCCTCGGTTGGCGGGCGGCGGGTAATTAAACCAGCATGATCTGGTACACCCGCCGCCCGCCTATTATCAGCTGCTCGGGGGGGGGGGGCTCTAGGCGTGGGCGCACACGCCGCACCCCCCGCTCGCGGCGACCCCGCTCGGCAGCCTCCTTCTGCAACATTACCTGTTCGCAGAAGGCTATGGCTGCCGCCCATTTTGTCGGGCTCTCCAGCATGGCCCCAACTAAGCTGGAGAGAGCGAGGTCGCGACCAACTTCCCTACTTAGGACTCGGCGCAGCACTGAAAAGGCGGGGCACACCTCCAGTGTATGCTGCGCCGAGTCCTCCTCCGCGCCACAGTGGTGGCACACCGTCGTCGCTTCCCGACCGATGCGACACAGGTAGACACCGAAGCAGCCATGCCCGGTGAATACCTGCGCCGCACGGTAGGAGAGCCTGCCAAACCGCCTCTCCCGCCACGAGGTGAAGTGCGGCAGGAGAGCCCCGGGGACGCGCTCGGAGGCATGGGAGCAAAGCTCCGCATGCCATCTGGCGAGCGCTAATCCCCGGGCCTGGAGCTCGAAGCACTCGACCGCCTCCCGCTCCGGCGGGTAAATGATGATATATACTGTAAGATATTTTAATGATTTTTAACGAATTCTGTACTATTTTATACAATTCTATACTATTGTAGTATCGTAATTTAGTGGGTACGTTTAGGACGAGGAGGAGTGTTAGGCATAGGAGACCGTAGTTTTAAGTCTTTGTATTTATGGTAGGCAATAGAAGAGAAACTTTGGTGAAGGCCGGGTCAGATGAAAAAAATCCCTTGGCGACGGAGAGCCGGCGGATGCGATTGGCACGTTTTTAGAAAAGGCAGGCATTGTGTCGGAGGAGCGTGTTTGGAGTGGACAGAGAGTGTACGAGAGTCGTCGAGTGAGGAGTGTTGCAAGTTGTAAAATTAAGTGAAGTAGTTGTAATCCTAGTTGAAGGTACGGTACGCGATATTTTCTGTCTTCACCACGTTTAGTCCTTTCCTAATCGATACAGATTCTATATTGTTTAAATATTAGACAATTTCTACATAATTTTGAGGGCTCAGCCGGGATTTGAGGAAAAGGTAGCGTTGAATGATAACAATGATATTGTGACTGTAGGAGTTGAGAGTTGAACTTTAGTTGTTGTGTTGTGCATTGAAAAGCCTTTTAAGATGTCTGAAGGAAACGATACCGTTGTCGAAGTATCACAAGCAAGCCTATCTGCTGACAAATTAGAGGAAATTCTAACAATGAAGTTAACCGGTTTAAAGGAAGAATTGAAGAGTAGCAAGCTGAGGACGTCGGGAAATAAAAAGCAACTACAAGATCGGCTTAAAGCAGCCATAATGTTGCAAATCGAACATGCCGAAGAGGAAGATGATATTGATGGCAGTGAAGACGAAGAAGAAGGAAGCGATGTGAGACGATGCGTGCGACGGATGCAGGCGTTAACATTCAGGGATGTTGAGGAGTCCATGCGTATATTTAGCGAAGAGTTTGCTAGAGCTATGTGAATGGAGTGAAGTACAAAATGTTGTTTATGCGAAGCGGTTATTGCGTGCATCGGCGAGATTGTTCGTCGACTGTGAAAAATGTTGTCGCAAATGGGTCGAGATGAAGCGAGCATTGGAGTCCGAATTTGGTAAAACTGCAGATACGTACGAGATACATAAAGAGTTGTCACGTAATATTAAAAGATCGAACGAGTCGTATCAAGAATACATTTATCAAATGTTGGAGATTGCGAAGCAAGCAGACATGGAAGTCTCAACAGTTATTAAGTATATTATTGACGGAGTTCAGGATTTCGAAACAAACAAAACGATATTGTACGGTGCTAGAAATATACGTGAGTTGAAAGAAACATTCGAAATTTACGAAGACATGAAGGAAAAATCAAGAACGAAAAACAGGCGACCTGAGGAGAAGAAGAAGACGACCGTCCATGGAACATCGTCACAAGGTGAATCACAGCAAGTGGCACGGCAAGAATTACGGCGATGTTTTTTGTGTGGAAACCGATACTATACGGCTGCAAACTGCCCGACGAAAGAAAGAGGACACAAGTGTGTCTGAAGCGTCGAGAAAGAAGCGAATTAAAGAGGTGCAAGTTGGAAATTGTAAGTTGACAGCGTTAATAGATTCTGGAAGCGAACTGAATTTGATGCGAGCGGATTATTATGTTAAAATTGGTGCTCCTAGATTGAATAATAAGATTTTGCAATATTGTGGTGTCGGAGCAGAGAGCAACCACACATTAGGGGAATTTTCAACAACTATTGCAATAGATCAGATAACATATCGAATAAATATACACGTTCTACCCAATACTTTGTCGTCCCATAGTTTAATAATCGGTACAGAATTTTTAGATTCCGTAGAACTAAGTACGAAAGGAGGAGAAATTTTTATTAAAAAAATAGATTTGCCGGAAATATTTAATGTCAATGTCGAGGCTATAGTTGACAATGTAAATTTATCACACATTGCGGTTCCTGAACATAGAAAACTTATAGAAGATTGTGTTGCAAGTTATAAACCATCTAAAACGAAAGAAGTAGGGATTAAAATGAGCTTGATACTGCAAGACGAGATCCCAGTGTACGAGAGACCGCGAAGATTGTCTCCCGGGGATAAATCTGAAGTTGATAAACAAATAACGTCATGGTTGAAAGATGAAATAATTCGAGAGTCTTGTTCAGATTACGCAAGTCCAATTGTACTAGTAAAGAAGAAGGATGGCACAACTAGAATTTGTATTGGCTACACACAGCTTAATAAAAAAAATGGTAAAAGATAGATATCCCCTACCTTTGATAGAGGATCAATAGGATTTATTAGAACGCGCGAAAGTATTTAGTACGTTGGATCTCAGAAATGGATCTTTTTATGTTCCCATTAATGAGAATAGCAGAAAATATACCGCCCCCGTAACTCCCACCGGTCATTATGAATTTTTAAAGGTTCCGTTTGGGTTATGTAATTCGCCAGCCGTCTTTCAAAAGTATATAAATGCAGCGTTCAAAGAGTTAATTGCAACCGGGGTCGTTTTGACATACATGTGTTTCGTTCAAATTTGAATCTAAATCACGTGTTTCGTATCAATTTGAAGTTAAATCGTTTGTTTGGTATGCATTTGAAGCTACATCATGTACTTCGCATGGATTTTAAGCTAAATCATGTGTTCCAAATGAATTTGAATTTAAATCGTTTGTTTCGCATGAATTTGAAACCAAGTCTTCTGTGACGGCTACCTCCAGACCCGCCAGTAGAGGGCTCCTCTTCCCGCTGGTAGCCGATCAGCCTCGATCCCTATATATACACAGAGACTTCGTCCTACCCCTACGTCTAAGGCAAGGGCCCGCTAGGATAGCCTTACTGATGAGTCCTCTAGCGGGCCCCGGACGAAACGTGTCCCCTCTCCTTTACACGACAACGACACTTTGAACCGCCGCCAAACTTCTATTTCTCGTAGATTTGAAGCTAGATCGTTTGTTTCGCATGGATTTGTAGCTTAATCATTTGTGTCGCATAGATTTGAAACTAAATATTCTATTTCGCATGGATGTGAAGCTAAATCATGTATTTCGCATAGATTTGAAGATAAATCGTTTGTTTCGGATGGATTTGAACCTATATCGTTTGTATCGCGTATGCATTTGAAGCTAAATCGTTTATTTCTCATGAATTTGAAGATAAATCTTCTATTTCGCATGGGTTTGAAGCTAATCATGTATTCCGCATGAATTTGAAACTAAATCGTTTGTGTCGCATGAATTTGAAGCCAAGTCATCTATTTCGCAAAGATTTGAAGGTAGATCGTTTGTTTCGCTTGGATTTGCAGCTAAATCGTCTATTTCGCATGGATTTGAATCTAAACCTTCCATTTGGCATGGATTTTGAGCTAAATCATGTGTTTTGCATGAATTTGAAGAGAAATCATGTGTTTCGCTTAAATGTGAATCTAAATCACGTGTTTCGTATCAATTTGAAGTTAAACCGTTTGTTTGGTATGCATTTGAAGCTACATCATGTATTTCGCATGGATTTTAAGCTATATCATGTGTTTCGCATGGATTTGAAGCTAAATCGTATGTTTCGCATGAATTTGAAACTATATCGTGTGTTTTGCGTGGAATTGAATCTTAATCTTTTGATTCGCATGGATTGGAAGCTAAATCTTCTATTTCGCATGGATTTGTAGCTAAATCGTATGTTCCGCATGAATTTGAAACTAAATCGTTTGTGTCGCATCAATTTGAAGAGAAATCTTTTATTTCGCATAGATTTGAAGCAAAATTTTCTATTTTGCATAGATTTGAAGCTAAATCGTGTATGTCGCCTGAGTTTGAAGCGAAGATATCTATGTCGCATAGATTTGACCCTAGATCGTTTGTTTCGCATGGATTTGAACCTATATCATTTATATTGTATGCATTTGAAGCTAAATCGTTTATTCGGATGAATTTAAAGATAAATCTTCTATTTCGCATGCATTTGAAGCTAATCGTTTGGTCCGTATGGATTTGTAGATAAATCGTTTATTTCGCATGGATTTGTAGCTTAATCGTTTCTTTCCATAGATTTGAAGATAAATCTTCAGGTTTCGCATGAATTTGAAGCTAAATCATGTGTTTTGCATGAATTTGAATCTAAATCACGTGTTTCGCATCAATTTGAAGTTAAATTCGTTTGTCTGGTATGCATTTGAAGCTACATCATATATTTCGCATTGATTTGTAGCTAAATCACGTGTTCTGCGTAAATTTGTAGATAAATATTCTAATTCGCATAGATTTGAAACTAGATCGTTTGATCACGTGGGTTGTTTCTTAATCGTATGTTTCGCATTACGTTGTTGTACGTTGCATTACTTTGTTTTTACGTTGTTTTGTGTTGTTTTACCATGATTTACGTTGTTTCCCGTTGTCTCACGTAGTTGTTTAAAACCGTATTACGTTGTTCTACGTTGTTATACATTGTTGTTACGTTGTTTTATATTCTTTTACATTGCTCTACGTTGTTTTACTAAGTTTTTCTTTGTTTTGCATTGATAATTTATGTTGTTTTACGTTGTTTTATTTTGTTTTTACGACGTTTTTATGTTGTTTTAACTTGTTTTACGTAATAATCGAGGTTGTTTAATCAACAACGTGAGAAAGCGTAAATAAACGTAAAGGAAGGTAAAATAATGTACTACAACGTAAAAACAAAGTAAAACAACGTAAATCATTATAGCGAAACAAAGAAAAACAAGCAAAACAATGTAGAAAACGATAATCATTAACGCGAAACAAAGAAAAACAAGGTAAAACGACGTGAAAAACATAAATCATATATGCGAAACAAAGTAAAACAACGTCACACAACGTAAAGCTATGTAAAACAAAATAAAACAACGTAAAGCAATGATAGAACAACGTAATACTGTTTTAAACAACATCTTGAGACAACGTAAAACAACGTAAAGCAAGGTAAAACAACGTAAAACAACGTAAAACAACGTAGAAATAAAGTAAAGCAACGTTAGATAATGTAAAAATAATTAAACGTCGTAAAAGCATACTGTAGCAACGTAGACCTACGTAATACTCTTTTAAACAACAACGTGAGACAACGTAAAACAACGTAAAGAAAGGTAAAATAACGTAAAACAACGATAAAAAAAAGTAAAACAACGTAAAATAATGTAAAAAAACGTAAAACAACGTAAAAACAATGTATAACAACGTAAAATAACGTAAAACATAGAACAACGTAAAAGCAATGTATAACAACGTAAAACACAACAATATGGTTTTAAAAACAACGCCAAACAAAGAAAACAACGTAAATCATCGTAAAACAACGTAAATCATGAATGCGAAACAAAGTAAAAGTACGAAACACAACATAAACCAATGTAAAACAGTATAAAAGAACGTAAAAACAATGTATAACAACGTAGAACAACGTAATACTGTTTTAAACAACAACGTGAGACAACGTAAAACAACGAAAAGCAAGGCAAAACAAAGTAAAACAACGTAAAAACAATGTCAATCAACGTAAAACAACGTTTGTTAACATAGCGAAACAAAGAGAGACATGGTAAAATACCGAGAAAAAACATAAACCATATATGCGAAACAAAGCAAAACAACGTAACACAACGTGAAGCTATGTAAAACAAAATAAAACAACGAAAAACAATGTATAACAACGTAAACCAAAGCTATACTCTTTTAAAAACAACGCCAAACAAAGAAAACAACGTAAATCATTGTAAAACAACGTAAATCATGAATGCGAAACAAAGTAAAAGAACGTAACACAACATAAACCAATGTAAAACAGTATAAGTCGACGTAAAAACAATGTATAACAACGTAGAACAACGTAATACTATTTAAAAAACAACGTGAGACAACTTAAAACAACGTATAGCAAGGTAAAGCAACGTAAACCAATATAAAATCAAAGTAAAATAATGTAAATCATCAATGCGAAACAAAAAAAACAACTTGACGCAACGTACAGCAACGTAAAACAATATAAAACAACCTAAAAACAAAGCATAAGAACACAGAAGAACATAAAACTGTAATAAATAACAACGTGAGACAAGGCGAAATAACGTAAAGCAAAGTAAAACACGTAAAATAACGTAAATGATGAATGCGAAACGAAGTGAAACAACGTAAAGGTGGAGGTTGGTAAGGTGGATGGAGGTAACAGGTGGAGGTAGAGATAGAGATAGAGGCACATACGTAGCGGTAGAGGTAGAGGTACATGCGTAGAGGTAGCGTTTGAGGTACATGCATAGAGGTAGAGGTACATGCGTCGGTTTAGAGTTAGAGGTACATGCGTAGAAGTAGAGTTAGAGGTACAGGCGTAGAAGTAGAGGTAGTTGTACAGGTGTATAGGTAGAGGTATAGGCATAGAGGTAGTGGTAGAGGTAGAGGTACAGCCGTAGCGGTAGAGGTAGAGTAGAGATAGACGTAGAGGTAGAGGTAGAGCTAGAGGTAGAGGTAGAGGTAGACGTACAGACGTAGAGGTAGAGGTAGAGGTACCGGGCGCAAGGGTAGAGGTAGATGTATAGGTAGTGGTACAGGCGTAGAAGTAGAGGTACAGGTACATGCATAGAGGTAGAGGTACATGCGTAGCGGTAGAGTTAGTTGTACATGCGTAGAGGTAGAGGTAGAGGTACTTGCGTAGAGGTAGTGGTACGTGCGTCGGGTTAGAGTTAGGGGTACATGCGTCGGGGTAGAGTAAGAGGTACATGTGTAGAGGTAGTGGTAGAGTTACATGCGTAGAGGTAGAAGTAGAGGTACATGCACAGAGCTCGAGGTAGAGGTAGAGGTAGTGGTAGACGCACATACGTAGAGGTACCAGGCGCAAGGGTAGAGATAGAGATGGAGGTAGAGGTATAGGTGTAGAGGTAGAGGTACGTGCGTCGGGGTAGAGTTAGAGGTACATGCGTCGGTAGAGGTACATGCGTACAGGTAGAGATAGAGGTTCATGTACTCTACCACTACGCCTCTACCTCTACCTCTTTGCATGTACCTCTACCTCTAACTCTACGCCTGTATCACTACCTGTACCACTACGTATGTTCCTCTATCTCTACTTCTATGCGTGTACCTCTACCTACACCTCGACTTCAGCGCATGTACCTCTACCTCTACCTCTACGCATGTACCTCTACATCTACCTCTACGCTTGTATCTCTATCTTCTCCTCTACGCATGTACATCTACCCGTCCAAGTTGAACGTAAATGGCTTTTACAGAGCCCCGACGGCACAGACGACGACGACGGAAATGTTGCACGATACTATTTTCTCTGATGCAAAGTGTCTTTACCTTATGTTCTTCCTGCTGCACGTTTATTTCTTTGCTCTCTGCTTTTTAAAGAAATCTGTTGTTTTCTGCTCGTTTACTTTTGCCTGAGTGGTCCTTACCTTAGCGACACTGTGAGTGACACGTCCCTTAAAATTCTCCCTTGAATTTTGCTCCAGTTTTCAATGGGAAACGTTGTGTTGCCCGCGACTTCCGATTTGTTTAACCATGGTGTTTCCTCCGTGCCGCAGGAATGTTACCCCGGAACTTTGTAATATTGAATGTATGCTTTATCCCGCTTCATTTTCCCCACCAGGGATTTCGCCCGACTGCATACCTTCAATTCTCATGTACTCCGTCCAGGTTTCTGTTGTTAAAAGCAAATATAGCAGGAAAGTTAAGTGATACTTGAATTCGAGAGGATTGAAACAACCCTCTGGAATGTGCGGCGTCTCGAAAATTATCTTCGAAACTAATTAGATTCTTATGTTTAGTTGTTTTTGTAGTTGTAATGTTTCCATTTTCAATTACACAACGCTATACTTACTGAGTATACTAATCCGACCAAAAATTATATGCAAGATTTTACGAAATCTCCGTATTCGACTCTACAGCTTCCAAGAGCGATTATCGTAGACACGAGAAAGCAAAATTTTTTGGTTTATCGTTTCGATTGTTGCGTCTGACTTCTGAAACACTAACAGATAGAGGCGGTCATTCCTACGATTTACGCGTTGCGGAGATTCCAAGAATAGCGAACGTCCGGACGGTGTCACTTTAATGCCAACGGTTTCGGAAGTCCATTATTCATTTACGCCATCCTTCGATTAATTATTATCCTGATAAACGTCACCCGGTGCGCAATCCGCCGATAAATCGTTATTCCGCAAACGGGCGCAACCGATGAAACGAGCAATTGATCTCGCCAACATCACGCGAGATAATTGACCCGACGACAATTTTTTTACCGGAGATTAACGATTATACTGGATCGAGCATATTGCTACTTTGTTTGATATGCAAACCGAGCCGTTATTCGCTTACAACTATCCGAACAATTCGATTATAAATGGTTAATACATGTGAGCTTAATTGAACGAAGCGCCATTAAATAAATAGAAAAAAATATTGGCGAAAGACGCAGTTAAATGCACGCAATAAATTATCACCATATCTTCATTTGCTATTAGTTCATTAGGATTTCGCGTATTTCTGTAAACCCTCTGTTCGCTCGAATTTTGTGCACCATTATACAAGAACTGGAAACTCGAAACTAGGAAATATGAATCTCTAGATGCAAAATAATGACGAAACTACAATGTTATTTTCTCGTGTTTTTTAATAATACCGATTGCCTTTTACCATCGTATTATTAAAGCTGTTTAAAAAAGCAGCCTTAAAAATAACTCCGCGCAGAAAATTCGAAATAATTCCAAGGGAACTACGAAATTGAAAATTGTCTAAATTTTCCCAAAAATTTGCACCAACAACTATTTTCGTACATTTTTTCCACATCAGGAAATAACAGAGATAAATCGCAGAGCGCGAAAACAGAAATTTGTCAAGCGACAATGGGTATAAAATGTAATTTGTCATTTTCGTGCAAAGCTGCAAATGAAATCGTATAGAACGACTCGCAGGCCTAGTTAAAATCCGTATTCAATTGAGCAATATGAAGGGATTCTGGGAAAAATTCTATTCAGAATTTTCCACTTATTTCTCCACGTTGGTTCGCTACTGTTCTCGTATATATTGTTCATTATGGTATTTACCCGGCCCACATTCGCGGAACCGTTGTCAATACGTGTAATATATTTGTGCGAGCGGAGCTGTTATTGTTGAACCGGCTTTTAGCGCTAATAAAAATATTTTCTGCAACCGATACGTTGATAATTAATTTTGCAAATGCACGGTTTGTTTCATCGAATGTTTTTCCAGAGGTTTGCCAGAGATGAGCAGTACAAGGTGGCTCAAGCGTTTCATTTTATTGCAATATTTTAATTTTGCAATATTTTAATATTGCGTTTACTAATTCACCAATTTGTAATGTGAAATTCTTCTAAATTGTACAAGTTCAAGAATAATTTACTTTATTGTTCTTTGCCTGCTTTATATCATGGTGAACTATTAATAATAATTATATACACAAGTAACGTACTAACATATAAGTGTGGATCTGTGGCATCAACAATAATAAAAAAAGACACTCACCATCTTAGCTTGATCTCTGAAATCACGTTTTAACACTAAATCTATCAAACCCTGTTCATAGTAATAATAATCGGTTTCTCACTTTTCCTTTTAAAAACGTAGAAAATCTATTTTACTTTCGCAGAAAATAATTAACTACATTTTCTTTAGTAAGTTTAAATAAATGCAGTAATGTCATTTTTTTTAAATAACGCAGGTCAGTCACTTCGAGTGCTCTATTTAGTGTGAATAATTTCCGAACTAACATGGTTCTCGGTCATCGATCCCATAGACAGTATTCTCGCTTCGTTTTCACGAGACACCCTATATGAACAGTCGTCGTTTGTAAGACAGGATACACGTGACGTGCAGGCTCTAATGCAGCACTCGTAAAAAACATTGTAAAAGTGTGTCAAGTTGTAATGACTTTCCGGATCTGCAACCGCGGCGAGATATACCGTTTCGCAAGTGATCATCAACCGTTGCCAGGTTGACGTCGATTTTTAATGAAAAGCGTTAACGCGAATTCCGGGATCCCCGCTTTCGTCAAACACACAGACTTTTATTTGGTCACGTTTCGAGGACCGGAGCCGTCGAACTTTCGCTGACGGTTGCAGTTTCCGCGAAATTTCGGAACGTAAATCTGTTCCCGCGCGCACGCGATGGGGAGTTCCGAGACGAGATGGGAACTTCGCCGGCTGAACTTTGATGTACGAACTATGAACAGCCTAATTTCGGTGTCAGAATACACACTTTCAAATGCAAATCCCTTTCGATATACGTTTCCTCGGGTGAACATCTTGATTGTAAATTTTACGGTATCTTCGGCGAACTGAACGTGATCCCGCCACCGCCTCCAACAAAAACTGTTTGCCGGGACCAAGTAGCTGAGAAAGTCAGTCAAGAGATACGTTGTGTGTGGTTTTAGTGTAATTTAGAGCGTGCTGGGCTCGCACGATTCGTGTTCTTGAAAACAAAAGGAACGAACCGGAATGAAAGAACGCTTCTGCGTGACGTCACTAATTCATTTAGGTGTAGGTTAACGTACAACTTGTACAGTTACGAGCAGCAATAGTTAACTAACAAACTCACTAGAAAGTATAAACAATGATACATTGGAAACAAGGATCAATTGCAATCAAGGATCATTAATTAAATATTACACATACATGTGAAAGAAAGAACAGTAAAACAAAGGGAAATAGTATACCCTTCTTATATTAGTAAATTACAAACTTTGCTCTTATTTATCGAACGAATTAATTGATAAGTTAAATATCTTTTGTAAATTTTTCTCTTAAAAATTCTTTTTTGTACTTTAACACTTTGACAGCCGCGTCGTCTACATATGGGCGATCGAAAATGATTGAATTATCAGATTTGAAAATTGATTTTCACGCTAATCCGTCATAATTTCCTAATTTTATTAATACCCGCGAAACGTAATAATATTGGAAATGCGAGTCACGAGATACAAGTTTGCTTGGCAATTCGTAATTTAATGAAATGAAATACTTTAATTTCGTGAAATTTTAGTCAGTAATAAATGAGAAAAGGTGTTTAATGTCGAAAGAAACTGGCAGAAAGTCGGAGCCTAATACGACGTTTAATTAGTTATGGCGGAAGTCGCGCGGAACCGTAAAATACGGGCTGCCACGTGCAGTCCGCACGTTTAGGATTAACCATGTCAAGTTCAAATTAACCGGGCGGAGGTTCTGATAAGGGGGATTTCATGAGATCCATTCTTTCCGGTGAATTATGTATCATATGATTACATATCGTTTTCATAATCGTCGACAACAGGCAGCTATAAAAATGATCCGCGAGGCTCGATTAAGCGTATCTCTTCCCAAATTGCCCATATTTTTTAGGTTAACTTAATTATTGACTGATCCTCGCAAGTGTACAGGACGTTGCAAAAGTGAAATGATCGAGGGAGAAACTGATGTACGAGCACCGGAATGGGTACCGCGTAAATCACGAATGAAAAGGGTCCAGCAGAATCTATTCGTACATGATCGAGTTCACATCGACTTCGCGCAGCAAGAAAGAATTACATCCATATGACAATAACACGAGGTTCAGTCAGCGCTGGAAAGTGCTCGAAACCCCTGAGGACTTGCCCGGAAAGTTTAAGCAGAACGGATAGATGTAGGAAGAGAACTGAAAAAGAGTCCGAAAGAGGAAAAGTAACTCATCCCAGGGACGAACAGATAGGTTACGTCCGCTAATAAGTGGAGTTCGCTCTGTTCCTGGTATAACTCGGAACATTTGAAAACTTTTAGAATCTCTTTATTTTCCATTTTTTTTTCGCCGTCGTAATCGTAATCGCAGTCGTCGCGCGAATACCAAATGAACACTAATTTCGACGGTGTTCTCAAATTTGGCTTGTCGGTTCGAATAATTGTGGAGTAAGATAGCATAAATGTACAATAGAACCAATATCTTTTATTCTACAATATATTGTCTAAATACATTTCACATGAAATATTTCCATGTAAGAGATGTCATTTGAATATAAATACACGCGTTTTAGGAAGAATTATTTGTTTGAACCATTTGCAATACTATATGCAGCACAGAATTTCACAGACGACGTTTAATATTAACGTTATGAAATTACAAGTATAAAAATGCCAACAACAAATATTTCGTTCGTTTGTTCAACAATTAATTGCATTATTTTAGCAAATGAAATGTTTGTAATTACCGGTGAAATTAGAGTAACAGTTTTTATAACCACCGCATTGTTCCATCGATTGATTTTTGCAGTGCACAAAAATTGATTGACTAAACGGCATCATGTAAATTCTAATAATATAATATTATATTATAATATAAGCTTTATATTATTATATAATATATATAAATTTAAATTTTATTATATAAATTATTATATTATATCGGATATTATAATATCCGAAGCTTATATAATAATATAAGCTTCAGATATTCAATGTGTTTCTGAATTGATTCCAGTTTCGAGGAATTCCTCGCAACAGCAAATAGAGCCGGAGCAAAATCTGTTTCCAGTACCACGGATATTGTTCGCAGGAGTAATAAGCCACTTCGGAGACAATATTGAAGTCCTAAAAGTCTTAAAAGACTGTGCGGAAACTTTTCCTGATTCTGTTCGTTTCCGAACAACAAGGACAAGGGAACCAGATAAAGCCCAAGCGGCAGGAAGCGCTAGAAGTGCGAAATAAAGTAGAACGAAAGGGCACCTCGGGGAAACACGTCGTACTACCAGCGAAACGTAATATTAATAAATTTTCGAACGCGATATTACAGTCTTGATTTCGTGCAATCCCTAAAGCTCACTTATTTGCGAGATTGTATTCGCGTGTCATTATATAAGAATATGAATTTATGAAAACGCAAATAAATCGAACAATTCGATTAACTCTACTTTTTACCAAAATACTGTGGCGGCTACTGTACCAAAGCACTGTGGCGGCTACCTCCAGACCCGCCAGCAGAGGGCTCCTCTTCCCGCTAGTAACCGATCCGCCTCGATCCCTATATATACAGAGACTTCGTCCTACTACCACGTGTAAGGCAAGGGCCCGCTAGGATAGCCTTACTGATGAATCCTCTAGCGGGCTCCGGACGAAACGCCTCCCCTCTCCTTTTCTCACCCAAGCACACACACTATGACCGCCGCCAAAGCACATTTAAAAATCTGAATTTTAATTTATGTTTTTACAGAAGCGTCAAAAATATCTTTCAAAGTTTTCGTTTCGCCTAATTTCTGAGAAAGGAGTCGAGAGAGGGGTCAAAATGAGATTTTAATTTAACAGTATTTCTACATAAGGGGTTAAAGACGACACTTCATCAAATTTTCGTTTAGCATTATTTCTACGGAATGGGTGAAACGACACTTTATACAACGTTAATTTAATAGTATCTTTACGAAAGGGGAGAAAAGACACCTCTCAAAATTTCCGTTTAACATTATTTCTACGAAATGGGTCAGAGGACACTTTTTAAAATTTCTATCCGAAACAATTTTCTAAGTTAAATCACTTTTCCTCAGCCGGCTTCTCAACTTTCCCTAGAACGATTAGAAAAGTGACGTGGTAAAAATAGGTATACACAGACCAAAGTACAGTGAAAGTATGATCGATGATGTTCAATCTTCGATTAACGCGAATTATCAATACCCTCTTTCCCGGCGCTGCGGAAGATTGTTGAAACTTCAGATTCAATTTGAACTAACTACTCCGACATCAATTTGGAGAGCGGTTGGCGCGTTAAACGCGTGAAAAATTCAAGTTTGCTGGTGCAATTTCCAAGGAATATTATGTTACACGCTTGCCGGAATCTGAAGGCAAATGGTACATTACATCCTTCGGGTAAGGCACGCCACTTGGCCGTAAGCTTAATGGCTCAAACAATCGGGCGCAAAATTCTCAGGTTTGACTCGCGGTGTCGCGAAACTTCGACGTCAAATTTCCGACACATTCGTTCATAATTATCGCAGCTGCGACCGCGCTTTTCGTCGCCGAGGGACACGCAATCGCGCAACAGTTTGCGCGACAAAGAGGCGACTCCAACGCCGATGTCGCGTCAAATGCACGCCTAAAAAACTGAAATTTCGGTAGCCACAAGAAAAAGGATACATAGATCACCGAGTTGATCGATTCATCGGCGACGAACGATAACTGCTGATCTAGGAGGAACAGCCCCAAGGACTCGGAAAAGGGGCCGAGCGGAAGAAGAATTCCACTCGTAAAACGCGGGAGGGCTAAGGAGTATGGGTGCAAAAGCAATGATCACATATTATCCGTGGACATATATCTCCCGGTTTTAGGTGCCGCGCGATTTTTTCGTCCGATCTACGGCAATATTTCGGCGACCTCACGGGTTCCCGAGGGTCACTTGCGACTCGTCCAACTGCGAGGCCGAGGGGGGCCTCGCTAATTGAACGTGTAGGACACTGGAGCCAATTACTGTGAGCTAGCCAATTACTGCGTCTTTTGTATATTTTCAAGCATAAATAACATAATCGAAAAAGATATACCAAACATTTCTACTTCAATTCAAATTAATTTCTTCTAATACTATAAAATTTGTTTGAACTTTTTTATATCGATTTCGTGAATTTTTCAGCAAAACTCGAGAAAATAGTGAACGAATTGTGTTGGTGAAACGAATTAAAATTACCGGAGAACAAAACAGTGATTATTTGTTCAAATAACCTACATAACCTGAAAATTTTAATCATCTCTGAATCATCATCAAATCGTATTTTCGAGAAGAAGAAACGTAAACAGGAAATTTTGTTGATACAGTTATCTCTATTGAGAAACTCTGTACCTTTGAGTTCTTCAAAACTGTTCATTAAATTGCTGGATTTGTTTTCAGCAGTGGGAACGCCAGGAGTCCGCTAACGAGGCACAGTAATTGGCTCATCTGACCTACAACAGCATTAGAGAGGCTCCAATTACGTCTGTATATCGTTATGCAAATTTTCTAAGCTGCGACTCCGAAAGGCGAAAGGCGTGCACCGGCACGCCGTCCGGATTTTAACCGTGCGTGGAAAGCTCGATTACTTCGTTCGAATAATAAGCATGTCTTTAATCGACCAGGATACGATACACGAAATCCCAATTGAGTTTGTTGGAAAGTTCGGTGCCGGGCTCGGCGTCGCCCCCCCCCGCCGCGGAAATCCGATTCGCGCGTTTCGAATGGTTCGCGAAAAGTGGATACGCGTAAAGAGAAACAGATGCAAATTGGATTGCGCGACGCGAAATAAATGTCGCGGGTGCTGCGGCATGCATTCGGCGCCGCGGTATTTAATGCGGCTGAAATTTAGTATGCGACTCTGTCGCGTTGCATTTCTGTTGTAAATCGTCTGCGACCGCTGGAAATATTGTCGCGGAATCATTCGATGGATAAATGCTTGCACGTACGAGATGGAAATGCGATAACTACGCGAGTCGAGCACAGATTTCGATGGTATTTTCAGCCGTCCGTGTTACCGGGATCTACGGCAAGTATTCTCTAAATTTTCATCAGCTTTTAACCTTATTCATTATTCCAATCTTTTTCATCATTTCAATCGATTGCTAGATTTGCCCAATATTTTAAAGTTTAATGACTTTAGTAAATTGGTTAGTTTTTAAAATATTATTCCGATTTAGCAAGAATGTTTTTAACCATTTGCAGTGCAGTAAATGAGTCAGTCACGAGTTGAAACAAAATTCGATTCTTCCATTATCAGTATCTAGGAATTAAAGTAAATAAAGTCAGAAGAAAAAAAATTATCTCGTTTTATAGAGAAATGATTCGAAGGAAAGATACCAAGAAAAATATCAGTTTCATAGACATTTTCAGCTTATTAACCGTGAGACATCTGTTAATAATATTTTTTCATATTAAAAAAGAAACAGAGATATTCCAGTGCTAGTTTTGTACTGTATGGAGTACTGTCTTTAGAAAAGTATGTCGAGAGTTTCACCCAACTTGATAACGAACATAATACCCACGCAATAAAAATACAAACGTTATACTTGTTATTCGTTTAGTACAGCCTGCTTAAAAAGACAAAGAAAGTAGTAATGTCTACTACATTATGTATACTTGCTATTAAATACCATGCTCTTTCATATACTTGTCTGGGCAAATTATTTCACTAACGCACGTGTGTTTCTATCAATAACCAAGTCTGGTAATTCGGCTGGCAATCCGAACTGCTGCTCCACTAAACCGCCAAGTAATGCCTAACAATGACAATGCTCCACTCCGCTTTTGTGTACTTTCAGTAAAGACCGCCGCTATACCATTCGAACCGGGAATTAATAGCACAATCTGACACATGTGGGGTCTGAGCAGTCTTATGGACCTCGACTTCCGAGGTTTCGTGTATCGAACAGGTCTAATCGAGTATCAGGGATTTCAAGGATTTCGCAAGTTGGGGACTCCATAGAAGCTTCGAAGACCTCGGGACCATCCTGGACAGGGAATACTAGGATATCCAGAATATCCTGAAATCCCTAAGATGCTCTACGACTTCGCGCATGCGAGGTAACTCTTGAAAGTTCGCTAGAAAAAATCTGGGCACTCTAGGATCGTCATAAATAGCAGCCAGGTCGATGGTATAGAATCTACATATTCTATGCTATAGACTATAGATTATGCAGTTCTGTGTTGGTCCGAACGAACGGTTGCGTTTGTCGGCTCCTTCTGTGTCCCCAATGAACTACGCATATCGTATAACAATACCTTACCTGAATCGTATCGGATGAATGCACGGGGCTGAGAGTAAATAATATCGGATGACTCTGTAATTATATCTGTATCAAGATTCGGTGTACCATGCCCCGAACAGTCTGAATAGTACCCGGTAACTCTGATCTTAGTTAGTCGCGATCAGTTTCTGGTCCGCGATTATTTGTTTCCTTGAAGCTGTTACTTACTTTATCATTTTTTAAGTATATCGGTTCTTGATAATTCTTATAACCTAGTGATCAAATATAGTACTTCCTTATTTGAAGGTTTACTTTTGTTATATTCTGACACAAAAATAGATTATTATCTAAGCATTTCATTCGACTTCTCTGCTAGATGATAATATATTTGAATAATATAATGATTATGAGATAAAACGTTTAGATAGCCGAATATTGCAAAAATAAATGGTCTGATAAGACAGTACGAGATATATAAATTATTAAAGAGGTAAAAATCTTTTTGGAACCTTTGTGCTCACTATTTTTATTTTCTATATATATCGTCAGTATGCTAATAAAAACCAGTAATTATTATCGTTCAAGTATGGATATCCAATGGATATTTACTTATTTTTGTAATATACTGACACAAAAATAGTTTATGATGGAAGAATTTCATTCGAGTTCTCTGCTGTATGGTAATATATTTAAATAATACAATGATTAGATGATGAAACGTTTGGATAGCAGAATATTGCAAAAATAAGTGGTCTGATAAGACAATACAAGATGTATAAATTATAAAAGAGTAAAAAATCTATTCGGTATCTTTGTGCACACCATTTCTATTTCCTATAAATATCGTCAGTATGTCAATAAAACCAGTAATTATTATCGTTCAAGCTTGACTATACTGACGATATTTATATAATAGAAAATTAAAATGGTGTGCACAGAGATACCAAATATATATTTTACTCTTTTATAATTTATACATCTTGTATTGTCTTATCAGACCATTTATTATTCCAATATTCTGCTATCGAAACGTTTTATCATCTAATCATTGTATTATTTAAATATATTATCATCCATCAGAGAACTCAATATGAAATTCTTAGATAATAAACTATTTTTATATCAGAATATTACAAAAGTAAACCTTTTGGTCCTAAATGGACCTCTTGTCGATTTTTAGCCGAAGGAAGATATGTCGTTATGGCATTTCCCTGGCCGGAAGTCACGGCGTGAACACCAGAACGCAAAAATATTTGGCCTTTCGTTCGACCAAACGTGTCGATGAACTTTCATAGTCAGAGATACGGTATAAATCGAATGACTGTACGCGAGCAAAAAAGAAGATCGAAAGTGTACAGACACATTTTTCCTCGTACAGATCCGATTGTGAAAGAGTCGAGCACGAAAATTTATTGAGATCGTTATTTGTACCGTGTCTGACAATCACTGGATATTTCTACTTCCAGGGAGCATCGATCCTAGTACGTACATATTTCGTTTCACTGTTTGCTAACAGCTGAAATGAAATTTATGTGAAGAACAAAGAATGCAAGCAGTCAATAAGAGTTTACAAATTATAATTGAGCCGTTTATTTTGAAAGTGGCATAAGTCACTTTTTTTTTAATGAAAAGATACCGTTCAATTGTAATTAGTGTTGCCATTAACTCGATTTTTTTGAAAAAGTAACTTGTGCCACTTTCAAAATAAACGGCTCAATTGTAGCTGGAGCAATTATTTGTTCGTATCGAATAAAAAAAGATCAACGACAGCGACAGTTCCGTCCAATACTTACAAATATCTTTCTTAATATCTTACCAGTTCCATAAAGTGGTCTATTTGAAGCTTCAATATGTTTCTAGGTTGACCTCGAGACATTGGACATTTCAGAAATCGCTTGGACCGATGAATTTTGTATTTTTATCAATTTTAAAAATTTTTTAAATTTCGAACTTCGTTTTCGTCTACCTCCGATGGCAGTCCTGAACGCGAATGATCCGTAAGCACCTTTATAAAAGCAATGAAACCATTTTCTGTACGAACGGAATGATCAAAGATCTACCTAAACGGCGCGAGCACAGTTTGTGCAACGACAATTGCTTTATTTCCACCGCGAAACTCGTTCGCCGGAAGGTATCGGGAGCTTGTACACGTGTCACTCAACATTTTCCATAGTGCAAAAGATAAAATGCTTATCGTTCCCTTCCCTTTCCACCCCGAATGCCGCTTTTAGACTTAACTCGATCATCTCGACCTAGTTACCTTAGCGACTAACACTCTGCGCTCGTTAAACACATTGTGAGTAGCGGGGAACGCGTTCCGCCGAGCATCCGGTACAAGAAAAATGTGTCGAAAACGTTGAATAAATCTCACCGGGGATACTCAGCGTCCAACGGATCCACTGCAATTTCCTCGAGCAACGTAAGAATCGTATTATTGCCCGACTGCGAGACCGACGTCCGTGATTACAATTTTATTGCTTCCGTCGTAGACGTAGCTCCGCGACGGTGAGCTTGGAGTCGCGGCAGGCACGCGTAATTAACGGGAAAACTATAAAGGATGGACGACCGCCGAGGACGATACGCACAAAGGTGTCCCACGATGCCATTCTTAATTACTGTTCCGGATTGATTCGTCGGATGCGGTGCCGTTAGGACTTCAGTCAAAGCGAAACGTCTGGCTCTAATTGCGTTCGAGCCGTTTACGGCGATTGCGTATACGCGCGGAATTTGTCCCAGCAAAACTCGGGACCGCGCGTACGCCACGGAATTCCATCATCTCGAGAAAGTTTGGCTCGCCTCTGTCTCTTCTTCGACCAGGTTTATGTCGCGAACATGACGAAAACGCTGTTTCCGAGATTCAGACGATTCTCACATTCCGCGATCATTCCGCATCCTTCGCGGATGATACCGAAATACCAGTCGCGCATTCCGGCCTCGAAAGTACCAGTAAACACACTCGGTATCGCGTGGGGAAATAGAGGAATGGCTCAGGGATAAAAAAGAAATAATAGCTAACTTCGGTGAGTGTAACCGCGTCACGTTCACAGTTTCCAGACGGTATCCGCCGAATGTTAGGGAAGTGGAGCCGGTTACTGTGGGGTGACCGATTGCTGTGCCTTTGGTTCGTTGACAGGGATAATTCATTTTATATTTATCGAATTAGACGCGTTACATTTTTTCTATTGGAAATTGAACAAAATAAGAAAAATACGAATATTTAATATGACATATTCGGTAAATAGAAAATTAATTATCCTACACTAATTGACAGGTATATTTAATTCCGTATTTATCCAATAAGATGCGTTACATTTTTGTTATTGGAAATTGAACAAAATAAAAGAATGCGAGAATTTAATATGATTTATTCGACAAATACAAACATAATTATCACGCAGTAGTTAACTGCTTAGTGGACACGGTAGTTCGCTCGAAAACTCTTTTGTGTATTTTGCCAAACATCTTGTGTTCCTTCTATATTTCAATAATGATCAAATTTGTACTAATGCAAAAGACACCAACGAATAATTGAAATGTATCAAAAAGTGAGATATAGGTAAAAAAACCGTTCAATTTGTCGAAAACTTCGAACATCACTTTGATGGACACAGTACCTCGCTAAAAAACTGTCTTGCATATTTTATTAAATATTTCGCGTTCTCTCTATACTTGAATCGATATATGTACATATACAAAAGACATCGATGTACAATCGAAATGTTCAAGACGAGCAACACAGATAAAAAGTACTGCGGATTTTTTAGAACATCGGTCGTCGCTGTAATAGGCTCAGTGAATGACGTACTTACCCTAAAAAACAAAAACGTAAAAAAGGGGGGGGGAGACGAATGTATCGGCAGAGGAAAAAAGTCATCCGTATGCCTCTTTCCGTAAAGCTCCGAAACGGCCGTTTCGTTACCAACAGTAATCCTAGTCGTCGAAGACCCTGCACGTTCCATGTTCCCGGAGCGGAACAGCTGAGCTGCGCGCTGCGTGTACGAGAATAGATATCCGCGGCAGGTCGATAAACGGCGTGGAAACAAAAGGGAAACAGAATAGAATCGGCGGGGAACCCGGAAGCCGCCTTGGTATAAGGGATGATAAGCTTTGCGAGACGGCGTCACCAAACCGGAATATCGGTTCCGTTCGCTTTGGTTCTCGCTGGCGCGGCGAACGGCCATTTACATCGACACGATAATAAGCCGCGCTCGAAAGTACCGTCGAAACCTCTCGAGATTCTGGAAGGAACATTGTCGTGGAATTTGGTCTCCAAAGACCAACCCCGCCTCCTCGCGGCGGAGACTGGGCAACGCACATCAGTATGGGCGGCAAAACAGGGCAATGGCATCCCTCTGCGTTAGCGGCGAGCGTTTCTTTTGCTAGGACCTGCGCGCAGAGGAGTAACTTGTTAGAATTGGACATGGATCTCGTTAAGTTCATGTGCGCGCTAACAGGTGACAAGAGAGGCAAGAGCAGGGGCCAATGATAGATATAAACATGGTGGTGCATGACATGATTACAATTGACTTCCCTACTACAGGTCTGTGACGCTGGGTCGACGCGGTGCTTGCGTGTGGCGCTTGGCGCCCGCTACCGTGGTCGACGGTATTATTGCTACTACCACCCGCGGCCCTCGGGCTTGTCGGTGGTGTATTTCCTACCCGCGGCCTTCGGGCTTGTCTGGGTAGAATGCATCTGCAGCCCTTTGGTTTGTCGAGCGGTGCCAAAATTACTTCAATGACACGGGCTGGCTGTGTTGGGTTCAGCAGTCAGCTCTATAAATTTATCAGAAGCAAATACGTAAATAGCCGCCCGCTGGCCTAGCACGCTGCACTATTGCTGTCGTGTGGTATCTTGGGGGCGGCAAGACGGCAAGAAATGCCGTTGTAGCGGTTGGCGTGCGGTGCCGAGCACCCGCCGCCGCGGTCGCCTGGCAGAACGACCATCACTACTTTCATATTATTATCGCCGGCATTATAGCCGGCGAAATACTTAAAACAAACATACAACTCCTTGCAGCCGACAGATGAGTTAAGACCGGGTCTTCTGACTCCCCGGTCCAATGAACTTAACAGCGAGGGCGCGATGGATCCAAGTCCCGGTTCCTTCGCAGCTGTTCACCGCTGATTATCCATCGACCGGCATAAGTGAGCACCACTTCGCCCGGTCAGAGCAGGCTTCGGCCTCGTTAATGCTCTAGTCTAGACAATAACTGTCGTGGAATTTACCGCGAAATCCCGCGTACAACGGCGTGAATGGAGGTAACCGCGCAGCCGGCAAAAAAAGACCGCGAGGTAAAAAGAGGCCACGTTTCGCTGCCTGGCACTGGGAAAAGTGGAAAGTGCAGTCGGGCAAACGAAGGCAGAGGAACGGGTGGAGGGGCGGGTGGGGAGACGGCGATTAAACGAGGCACTTCTTTACATTACGCTTGACGCGATGAGACGAGCGAATTAAATGAGACCGGCGCGGCGTTCACGCATCGTTTTCCTTCAAATCTCGCGGAATCCGCCGCCGGTTTCAAATTAGTTCTTGATGTCGCACGACCAACGTGGATACTCGCAAAGTCTCTTAATGAATGGTATAACGAGGGTGTGTCGCGAATTCTGCTCGGCGCGTCGAGCCCGCGAAATAGTCTGCCGCTGATGATGCACGGGGTGTCTCAGCCCGGATAAGCCACCGAGATGTCACCTTAAGCTTCCGACGATCACAGCCTAGACGATTTTCTAGTGGCTCCGCCAGCAACCGCTCTTAACGCTCTCTCACCTGGCCCCGCTTGCACTCGGAACCTCGAGTTGTGTTTTTTATCGGTTTTAACCATAAAACTGCTGAGCACTTCGCGCGATCGACGGATGTATGGTTTTTTTGACAAGATTGCGTTTAGTCGCAGGTTGTACAAATTCCATTCAGATTCATATTTGCAATATTTACATCCTTGTTTGAGCATTAATTTCTATTCAGATTTATCATATTTGTGATGTCTTTATTCATATTTACATGGTGATTTCTATTCACATTTATTCATATTTGTGATATTTATATTCACACTTACATATTAATTAATATTCACGTTTATTCATATTTGTGATATTTATGTTCATATTTACATATTAATTAATATTCACGTTTATTCATATTTGTGATATTTATGTTCATATTTACATATTAATTAATATTCACGTTTATTCATATTTGTGATATTTATATTCATATTTACATATTAAATCCGATTCGCATTTGTTCATATTTGTGATATTTATATACATATTTACATATTTAATTCCTATTCATATTTATTCATATTTGCAATATGTGCTTCAAGCAAGAAGTTCATTCGAATTTCACGAAGAAATATTTTAGTAATTTCAATAATCGTCCCCCATTTTCCGAATTTAATTTCTGACAAAAAGTCAGTCTAATGAAAACATTGATTGAATGGAAAGAAATACATTTTACAACATTATCAGTGAAACAGTGAAACTATTTCATTTAAACAAGAATGAATAAATAATTGTTTCATTAGACGTCTCATTAACAACCACAACTATTCAATTCTCCAATGTGAAAGTTTTCCATTAAGTTGAAATTGTAACAAACATTTTTATTATTCTCACTCATCCAATTTTAACACGTTGTTGATTGTGGGTTGCAGATAGAATTTCAATTCCATTTTCGACGACACCCGGAACAAATGAAATAAAACGAACGAGTACGTGCGGTAAAAATAAATGTTCAGCAAACCTTGTCGCGTACAATATAATGACCGTTTCCTAATTTATTTAAATTAATTGCAAAACTTCACTCGTACACAGGTCTGTCTCAATGTATTCTTTCGCTTCTGACGGTTTTCGATTTCTCAAATGTCTTCTTAATTCCGTAAAATTCTTAGTTTCTTAATAAAAATTAAATTAGAATATTTCAGACACTCGTAAAGAGAAAGCTAAGTGCAGTCTTCCGACAAAAAGAATAACGAAGCAAAACGATTCGGATAAGTAGAGAAAGTCCAAGTGTATTGTTGCTGTCAAGTGGCCAGGATTTATGGCAGGGGCCATGTGCTTGGGTATCCCGACGGTATGGGTCTGTCTTTGGCCGTTCCGGGGCACGTGCGACCCCGTCATAGCGTCTCCTGGTCCTTGATTACGGTCCAGTCAATTACGGTTGGGTCTCGCACTGTTTGGGCACGTAGGCCCATCAGCGCGGGATGTTTAGCAGGTGTTAGTTTGCCATTCTCGCTGCTAACTCCCGGCCCACCGCTTTGGGGCAATCTCAATGGATCTGTGATTGCAGTGATTGGACCGTAATTCCTTGCCGCCCACCCTAGGTCAAGAAGAGTAGGGAGGACCGAGGTAATATTAGGGATGACCCCGTTCCTCTAACGAGAGACATTCGTGAGACCACAAGGGACTCACTGGACACGAAACCACAAGGGACTCGGGAGATACACGAGAGTCAGGAGAGACCACAAGAGACTCTAGAGACATCGTGAGAGATACGCGAGACCATAAGGGACTCACGAGATACCTAAGAGACTTAGTAATCGGACGGCACACCACGTACAAAATTCTACAGAGCTCGAAGCTCACAAGGAGCACCAACGAGCATTTTAACATGTATTGTACTTAAATCTCGGGGAACTTGTTAGCAAAGGATCAAAACGTTCCGCTCATGCCTTTGATATTTTCGCGCGTTTACCCGCGGTTAATGCGGGAACATTCAAAATCAGGTTAAGATACACGATCTATTAAGAGCTGAAATTTAATATTTGCTTTACTTTCGTTTTTGTTTTTTTTTCTTTTTTTACTGAAAGTAACTTCACTGTGCCGCTAAAAAGAAGCGAATCGACGTCGAATTCGCAGTTCTGCTCGCCCCGAAATGTGTAACCGAACTTTCCGATGGAAAAAATTACACCGCCGTGGTTGCAACGTTTTCAGAGAAAATATCTTGGACGCGAATTTTCTTTTCTATTGTGAGCAAATTCTCGCCAGCCTCTAATCCGGGTTTTCATCGACTAGATATTTCGCTGGTAAAAATTAGGCAGCGATAAAAAGAAGTCTGCTTAATTAGTACATTTACTATCCAAGTAAATTCAAGGTGCATTATAATTACAGATTAACTGACTGCAGTTTTTCGTGCATTTATTATAAAAGTTAATAGCTACAATTTAATAATTATATATTTATAAATAATAATTGAATATTTTAATGTACTTTAAATACGCCTTAATTTGTTGAAATTATTAAAAATATATATATATACATGAAAAGTCCATAAGCGGTTCTTATTACTTACAATAGATGCAACAAATTTTTATTTTGTATAAAGTAAGTTTCCTTTCTTTACGAATTTATTTATAGGTTCCTGTGTCTTTCTAAATTTCTAGTATGCTTCTGAAAAAATTTATTTACGTCCTTCAAATGACGTCGAAGATGACAGAACTTTCATATAACGTTCAATAGTTGCGTTTTCTTATTTCAATAAAATTGGATTTACAACACAAATGAGACACCGTGCAATACTTCACGATAGCAGCAAGAAGGACTGTAGCTTAATAAGCCCCATTAATAATACGGCCACAGGGAATGGTGCAATGCGTATTTGGATTCATTCGGAGTCCGAAAAAGCTGCTGAAGTAAATGGTGTAGGAATGAATAATTTCTTCGAGAAACATATGGCACGTCTTTCCATCTTCACGTCGGCGACTTGCGAATGCTAATTAAGCGGATAAGAGTTTTTCCTCCAACAACAGATTTATTGGAAACGTGAAAATAACTTCCCCAGTCATTCGTTACAGTGGATGTTCGGACACTTTTTAATACGGAGAAAATGTAATGACATTGAATCGTGAAGAGGCTCAATTTAGCAGACAATCGCCGAAACAATATTTACATAAATTAAAATTGGTTGAAATGGTAAAGAGAAATTTAAAACAGAAACCATACTTTTTAACTTTTTTATTTGAGTGATTAAATTATGTATAACATGTCATAAAAGGAATACAATTGTTATTTCAATCTATTGTTCAACTCTATAAAGAAATAATTATACCGTACGAAGACATAATTGCGTAATTATGAAGAAATAATTGCGCATGAGGTACAGTAAATTCTCCCCAATTGTCCCTCAGCTTCGAAATGAAAATGGACAATTTAGGAAGATGAGATACGATTATTCGAGCCTCGTGGCTCGTTTTTATAGTAAACAATTGTAAAAACAAGCCACAAGATCATTTATTAATCGTGTTTAATAATCGTAATAATCGAAATTAATAATCGTAATAATTATCGTATTTAATAATCATATCTCCTCTCCCAAATTGCCCATTTTTGTGCACAATCTGAGCGTCAATTAGGTAGAATTTACTACAGTTTCGACTAATAAATGTACCATCCTATATTCCACGGTCGGCTGGAGGTGGAAATTTCCACGGTGGCCTGTATCCTCGGAGCGAGGGTGGTGCGAGAAGGGGCTGGGCGAAGGGGACGAAGAAGGAGGACGCGAAAAGCGATGGTCACCTCAGTCACCTCAAAGAAGAGGCGAGTCGTCACCCCCCACTCCCAACAGGAGAGGACCTCTTCTATTGGCGGGCGGCGGGCACTAAGTCTAGCAAGAGCTGGTTCACCCGCCGCCCGCCTACCCTCAGCTGCTCGGGGGCTCGAGGCGTGGGCGCACACGCAGCCCCCGAGCTAGTCGGTCCCGCTCACGACCTCGCCCGGCAGCCTCCTTCTGCAGCATTACCTGTTCGCAGAAGGAGATTGCTGCCGCCCATTTTCTAGGGCTCTCCAGCATGGCCCCAACTAAGATGGAGAGAGCGAGGTCGTGGCTGACTTCCCGTTTTAGGACTCGGCGCAGCGCTGAAAAGGTGGGGCATTCCTACAGCGTATGCTGCGCCGAGTCCTCCTCCGCACCACAGCGGTGGCACACCGTCGTCGCTTCCCGACCGATGCGACACAAATAAACACCGAAGCTGTCATGCCCGGTGAATACCTGCGTCGCCCGGTAGGTGAGCCTGCCATTACGCCTCTCCCGCCACGAGGTAAAGTGTGGCAGGAGAGCCCCGGAGACCCGCTCGCCGGCGTAAAGACTTACCCTTGCCAGAGCGACAGCTGGGAAGCTGTCCCAGGCGAGTTCCACTTCCTCGCCCGTGTTTCCATGACGTTGACTCGAGAGGTTCCTCGCTGCCGTCAGTGTGTTCATCCCCATCCCGTCACCGACGAAGAGAACGTCGCCCCGCGCCACGCCGCACGGCGGCGTCGTCCCGCTATCGCTCGAACTCGCCGCCGACACGCGAATACGTGCCTCGATCGCGTGTGTCGCAACCTCATACCAGACCTCCCGCTCTGCGAACAGACATTTTTCTCCATTCAGGGAATGTTGTGTATCGTAATCCCCTCTCCCCTCACGAGCCTCGAACCCATCTTAATTGAATCTATAGTCCGGGCGCGCTCGACCGAGCTATGAATCTACGTGGAAAAGGATCACTAGTCGGAAACGGCTTCTTATCTTAGCTTGTAATGATGTTGTTAACGGAGAAAATTTACTTTGGCGAGTTTCTCGATTTTCATTACCTGTAGAACTCCGTTTTTGCGAGCTCGACGGCAGGCTATTGGAGCTGCGCAGGGTGGTGGGGCCAGTTACTGAGTGGTAGTAAATTACTTTGTGTTTTGTTTATATTCGAACGTAATTAACTTCTTTTTTTTATTAAGCTGTTAAACACCCTATGGGTTTATTAACAATATAATTTGTAATATATTATTACAAAATTAATATTACATGTACAATATATTGTACAATATTATTACATATTACTTTGGATATATGAAACTTGTCAAGTATTGTATCTAACGCTCAAGGATCATAATTAACTTCATGTTTGTCGAATAAGGTCTAACACATTTTTATATTTAAATTGAAATTGATTGTTTATTTGTTAAAATAAAACATGCAAAAGACAAAAGTTCTTAAAATACGGAAATTGTTTGAATTTTTGGTACTGAATTAGCGAGATCTCCTGTCAAGCTTGCGAAAAAGCTTAACAAAATGGCGAACGAATGAAGATCAATGTTCGGTAAAATAAATCGTTGCAGTCCCTTTGAAAGGTGTAAGTTATTGTAATTGTACTGTATATGTTTGATTTTCTTCATATTGTGTTTAAATACTTCTATGAAATACAAATATGATATAAATATCGAAGTATATATCCTTCTTTAAACAGTTAGCTGTCTTCGACGAGTATACTCGTCATGAAGAAGTGGCCATAATCTGTTATGACGAGTATACTCGTCACGAAGAAATAGCAAAAATTTATGTCATGACGAGTATTCTCGTCACGAAGAAATAGCAAAAATTTATGTCATGACGAGTATTCTCGTCACGAAGAAATAGCAAAAATTTATGTCACGACGAGTATACACGTTACGAAGAACTAGCAAGAATTTATGTTACGACGAGTATACTCGTCACGAAGAAATAGCAAGAATTTATGTCACAATGAGTACGTTTGTCATGAAGAAATCACAAAAATTTATGTTACGACGAGTATACTCGTCATAAAGAAAGAACAAGAATTTAGGTTACGAGTATACTCGTCACAAACAAGTAACCGATTAACAGTGCTGTTAGATTGCTTTCAACGTACCAAAAATCGCAAAAATGAAAACGAACGTCTAGTTAACTTTTGTTTGTTGCTCTCAAGATAGTGAATGTTTATACCGCATAAATAAAATATTGCATAAAATTCTCTGCATTTAGTGTTTCATATTCCGCCGATCGCTCTCGCCACACACGCATAAAATCCGCAGCCCGCTCGTTACACTGTCAGCCATATTGAATCTTCGTCTATTCCGCCGATTCCCTCGACGCTAATGTATTAAACGTTTAAATATTTTAATGCGGCAAGTGGACATTCTCGATAACGGAAACCGAACTGTAACAAGGTGTTATTAGACGCCGAGGGGGATTCGCGAGTGCTGAAAACGTGGAACGACGATGATGCTAATCTTTAAGTACCGTGCTTCTTCCCGGGCCAGCTCGGCTACGTTGGAATTGTCATGTCGCAGGCTGAAATCGCGCTCCCCTGTCTGCGACAGAAGCGTCTCTCGTTTGGATGCTGCCGAAGGGGCCGGATATATTAATTGAATCTGTTAGTAAAACGGACCGAATCCAACTGTTTCCGGGGAAGTCGTTTGCCGCTGTTACCCGCGGAAAAAAGATCGCCTCGCCAGCGTTAACCGAGTCAAAAAAGAAACGGAACGACGGAGATTAGAGTCTTCTAAGGGTCGCGTAAAAGTCGTGGAATTTCGCCGAGTTATCCCGACTCGAAGGGATAGCACCCAACGGAAATCGTCGACTTTTAAAGCGTCCGATAAAATGGGAAAATAGAATGCATCGAACGGACGAAATTCTTATCAATTATCTCAACATTAAATTAATTTCTCCGGCTGTGTTTCACTCGATTATTATGTCTGCCCGCTTCGCCGGACACAGATGCAACTAATTTTACATAATTAAATTGTACTTAGCATTACTCGTGTGATACGAATTCATTTGATAATTAACCAACCGGCACGGAAATAATCAACGATCTAATTGTACGAAATTCTTTTCTTTTCTGTTTTGCAATTATGTGGAGCGTATTGGTTAAACTCACTAATTATTTTAATTGTGCACACTCGTTACACGACTACGATAAATTGACTGAAAATTTTATGAAAAATTGAAATTGTCAGCATTAATTGCAAGATTTTGGAGCTACGTAGAGATTTCATTCTTTTTCGAATTATTTTATTCTGTTGAAAATAAAATAACGGTATTTTTGTATCGTTTAATTTATTTTTCTTCTTCGTTTTCCGTTTGACCTACTCATTTTTGTCACAAATGCATAAAATCCGCGCTCTAATGATAAGAGCACACGTTCCACCCGGCGTAAAATAACTTTTGTTCGTCGTCGCTGTATCCTTCGTTTTATCAGTTTATAAAAGTAACAATGAGACATTTGTTCTGATTTTTAACAAATATTATTGCAACGTTTGCCGCAAGTAACATATAAATTGAATAAATAACTCGTAAATGTATCTCTATACGATAAAAATAATCGTAAATTAAAGAATTAGAGACCCATTATTTTGACAGGTTCCGTAAATCTAATGTTAACCCTTTGCACTCGAAACTATTTAAACTGTAAATATAATCATTTTTCTCACTTATAGTATTTTTTATTTTATACGATAAAATGCATTTTATGCATATGAAATTGATTCTTGGAACTCACACAACAGTTATTGTTATTATATAATTATTATATAATTATTATATAATTATTATATATTATATAATTTTTTAAATCTAAACTTTATTAATATAAACATTATCTTAAAACGTGATGTAACAAATTTTAGTGGTGCCTCTGAGTCACTCGAGTGCTAAGGGTTAATCAAATAAATTTACTAGCAGCGTCAATTTTGTCACGAAGTATTATTTCCGTTCCGTTGCCTACGTGACGGAAGAGAGACCATTCTGGCCGAACATGATAATGTGATTATCAGACAGTGGCTTCTTATACTATCGCAGCGTGTTTAGGGCAACCTGTTATGCAACTAGACGGAACAGTTGACGCAGAAAGTTGGCCAGATTTGTGCCGGCGGAGATTTTGTTCGATGGCAGTGTCGCAGAAAATGTATTATGGTGGACGACTGTTTCCTGGAAACTGCGCCACTCCAGGATCTCGTCTCTACGGTTTGCTTAGAAACACATTGCCGGCTAGTAGCCACTAATGGATGAGTTTAAACTGCGCCATACCTACCAAACTACCATATCCTGTCGCGATGTTGGCCAACCCCGTATCTCCATGAAAGCAAGATCCGATACTCATCGTGCTACAGAGTTACAATCTGTGCACCCCTTCGGAGACATGTTTCTACTCCGGAACTGCCTTAAGGAAAGAACCCGCCGTGTAAATGGCACTACAGTACTATCTACGGAGTGTTCGCGTGTCTACAGAGTGGCCCGAAAGTAACGATAATATTTTCTACTAAATCTTGAAGTTATATCGAAGTTATATATATATATATATATTACTATCGAGCCCAGAATCTTGAATCACTCAGGGTGTCCCGAATATGTCTCGTAATCCGGATATTGGAGGTTCCTGAGGTCATTTGAAGCAACTTTTTCCTTTGCGAAAATTTTCTCCGAAGCTTCGTTTACGAGTTATTAACGAAAACAAAGATCAATGTTCGAAAGTTTAACGTTGTCAATAAATATAACGGGATAAATCGAAATTTTCTTCTTTATTAACATGTGTGCCATCAACATTATAAATCGATAACGATTCCGTATTTTCTGCAAAGGGAATTAAATTAATTTTACGAAGGCAGTTAATTACAGTCACATAAACCCTACCGTTAATAATCAGAAAATTTGCGATTCTACTTTGTTCCATATTTTCCATATTTTGTGCAACGGACGTGGCGCATTTAATAAAATATTGTATCCCATGCTTCTACTAACTTTGTTTTTTTTTTTTAAACGATGAATCGACGAGAGAAACTGCAGATATGTAAATTACTCTCTTCGTGCACAAAGGAGAGAGGGAATACGTGTATTTTTATTTTTACTAGGAAACATTTCAATCACGCAACACGGTGCACGGAGAAGTTATGAAACAATACTGAAGTTATTCTTTTATTGTGCTCAGCATTGCAGAATATATTGCAATGCCCGAAACGCGTGTATAAACTTTTATTCAGGAATATGCATCACTTTTGATCCGCATGAGACAACAACTTTTATCAAGATCAGTGAAACGAAATGAATACTCTTTTGATAATCACTTCGGAATCAATGCAAAACTGTATGAAAAGTTTGTACTGTTGCACTGAACAACAAGGTTCAAATGGATATTTTATAAGGAATATAGACAAAAGGCATTATTAAAAAATATTGGTTAAAAAACATAAAGTGCAATACTTTGACCATTATTTCTGCAGAGTGGAAATGGTACGGTATAAATTACTTCAAGTATTATTTATTTTGTATTATATATATATATATATATATATAATATTATTATATATATTATTATATATATATATTATTTATTATGTATTATATATATATATAATACATAATAAATAATACTTGAAATAATTAAAATGTATACTATAATATATAATAAAATATTATATATATTACAATATTATAATATTATACTATATAATATATATCATAAAATATACACTATAATATATATTCCATATAGTATAAACAGAATTAGTAATAAATGATAAATAAACGAAATTGATAACAACTGATCGCCGATACTTATGCAGCATAATTTATTATTCCATTTTTACATAGCAGTGAATCGTGTAAAAAGAAACAATCGCTGCTGTATATTGTAACATAATTGCATTGGAACCTCACTAGTTGCAGTTTCGATACCGGCACGTGACTTGCCTCGGTTGAATGTGATCAAAATACGTCGGTGGCTGTTGTGTAATTACGGGAAACACGTAGCACAAGGTACTACGTTGTCTAATATAGTAGCATCGATGGTATATAGTGGAGATGAGTGATTCCGTATAGTTGATTGATCGCCTCGATAATTCCAGGAACTTGGTCACTTGCAGATTTCATGTGCTTTCGTGCAACTATCGGGGCTCTACCGCGCAACAGATGAAATTCCATCGAAACAGGAATGCCAATAATATTCAATTTATAGAATGATTCGTTTACTTTCCAGACGACAGGAAAATAAACGAATTTTTATTTGCTGTAGCTCGTACATTATTGTTAGACTGCGGATCTTCACGCGAAATAAAAATTGTTCGTATCAATTGCAAGAGAGTCGAAATCGAATGATTATATTTTTTCTAAACTAAACCTACCAAGACGGTCAGGATGACCGGTTTTAGATTTTATATTTTAAAATTGCTGAAATTATAGAGACTTTTTCATAAGAAATTATTAAATGAATTTCACAGTCCGAGTATTCGTTGTAATAAAAATTATGGGAAGTCTAAATAGATTCGGTTTTATCGTTCTTACAGGGCAACAGAAATTCGTCGCTTTTAGTGCTCGGTAGGTTTAGTGTTAAAAAATCTAATAAGCTAAAACTATAATACATTGACATTCATAAATACTTTTAATTTGTCTGCTGATTTAAATTCGTTGCTAGGCTAGTAATTGCTCAGTTTTCACATACAGATGTGCCAAGGAAAATAGCTGTTTCAAAATGACCGTATAAAATTCTCGAGATTTTAACAAAACAAATCATTCGAAATCCTGAATAAACAGCGACAACATGGAATGCCTCAGGACCTTTCCTTCGCGTGATTGGACTGCAGCAGCTCGCAAATAGTAGATTTCATTTCCGAACTCCCTGCAGTAGTATCACAGCTCATTCTGCGCAATTTGGATCCTGAACCTCTTCTCGGCGCAGCTCAAGTATCGCAGGAATAGTTGAATGTCTGTAAGGTCAGATCCGAACCTGGGACGAACTGCAATGCGTTACAAAGAACGCGCGGAGAGGAAAATGAAAGAACGTTTCCTTGGTGAAGGTATTGAGGAGCTGAGAGTGACGGTTCGAAGGAATCTACCTAATCCCGCGGTAGTGCAAAGAATTGCGGCTCACGCTTGGATCAAAGCCGAGGTGGTATTTCGACGAATTCCGCGAGGTTTTTCAAACCATGCTGACAATAGGAATGGGGTGAAGACTGTTGCAATAAGACGCGGCAGATATATTAGAATGGCGTACAATAGAATATCCTATTTTGACAAGCTTGCGGTAGCAAGCTTATTATTTAGTTCCAATAAGTAGACTGCGAATCTTTATGGAAACTTTCGTGAATTTTTGTACAAAAATGGTAAAAGAAAGGCGAAATTTCTTACGTCAACTATAAAATGCTTTCTGGTCAACGTGCGACAATATTACAAAGATATTATGAATTAATCTTTGAATTGCTACAGAAAGATAATGAATCAATTTTTGTTATGCACGTTTATGTGAATTTTAATGGGTAAAAATCAGTTCAATTGTAGTAAAAACACAGATTTTGCTGTTCCGTAACGTGGAGCAAAGAGAACTTTTCACCAGTTTTATTTTGATTTGCTCGAGACAACTTTTTCTATCATCTCCAATTTATTGTCTAAAAGGAAGAATATTTCAAGCTTATTGTAGCATATTGTACAAAATCAGGACACGCGTTCAAAAATACCAATTTTACCCTTTATAAAATAATGTTACTGAAAATTTTAATTTGTTGAGCTTGCAGCGAACAAGTATTCGTATTATTTTTAATATTTCTGTTACAGAAGTTTTGCATAAAATGCAAAAGCTTCATACGCCACGATGCATTTATTTTACATTGACGATCTTTCTAACTAAAATCGGCTTTTCAAGCTTGACGAAATAATTCCGTGTCAGTTCTATATATCCCCACATGTTTGACATGGAACTGTCGAAATCATTTCTACAATTATACGCCCGGAAATAATAAGGAATTTGTATAGCTACGTATCACGGTCCCAGCTCGCATGCACTCGTGATATTGAGAGCTTCGAAGCCACAATCGTAGAACACAACTTACGGAGCTGAGTTTCACCTTCGGTCAAGTTCTATGTGGTCGGGGCGCAGTGGAAACTGCTGAGCTCCGCGCAGGTGCGAAAAGTTGCGCTACATATGAGGTACGAAGCCAAGGCAGTGCTTCCGACAATTCCTCGAAATCTGCCAAAACGGATTTAGGATATCATAAGCTCCTTAGTAGTAATACGTAGAAAATGCATCAGAATGTTGTACCACTCTTCGGAGAAAATATTTCAGCAGAATGCTTAAACGCGATTGTTGAAGTAAATTATTACAGTCTTCGTTGAAAACGAAGATTATTTTTAATTTTAACATAGAAATAATTACTGTCACTGTGAAAGTTTCTAACGTTGATCGACGCGAATAAAAAATGAATGGAAAAATGATTCAAGAATCAAGCAAACGGTACAAAATATTCGATGCTCTTTTGTTTATACGTCAGAAACTATATCACATAATTTCTTTATTCCGTATCTTATAAAAATATATATAATTTCATATTAATATTGTCTTTATATATATAGTTATTAAACAGTATATTATTATAATAATTATAATAATATTGTAGATATGTACAAACAAAGTTAGTATAAAATTTAATATATATCTTTATAATTATTATAATAATATACTGTAATATAATATATTATACTTATATATATATATAATAATATACTATATTATAATAATATAATAAGCTATTAAACACTGTATAATTATAGTAATTATAAAGCCAGACGTCCGTTCTATCGAATAGAATACTTTTTACCAATAGTAACAGTAACCCTGCAAAAATTGCATTCTCATTTCACAGTATGCCTGAATGCAAGTTTCTCCTAAATTAAGTACAATTCGATAGAATTATGTGGAAAGTGTATGTCCAGTCCACCACGCGAAGCGTGAAGCGTGACCAGGGATATATATGTACCTATATATACGCCTTGTATCTGCATCAGCAACATGGAGTACTTCAGGAAATTCCTTAATGTGGTCGGATGGCTCGACCCTACCAAGGTGGATTTTATTTCCGAACTTCCGCCGGAGGTGTCGTAGTTGATCGTACGCACGTTGGATCCTCGATCTCTGCTTTGCGCTGCTCGAGTGTCAGGTAAGTGGTTGAATGTCTGTAAGGATGATCCTATACTCAGACGAACCGCGAGACACTACAAGCAGCGCATAGTGCAGAGAAAGAGAGAACGTTTTGCTGCGGCTGTTGTTAAAGAACCGAGGGCGACGGTACATAGAGCAGTTCCATTTCCTACTCAGGTGAGAATGGTCGCACCTCATGTACAAGCTCGGCCAGCTTTGACAAATTCGACGTGTGCTCGAATGCGTGGCAGGTCTATTATATTGTAGTGTTTTTTGTATTAATAAATTGTTTAACCTGACATTTGCTCCTTTCAGCAAATAAATATTATTATTATTATTTAGTTAAGTAAGTGTATATAACTTTTAATTTTTTGATGTATCTTGACCAGTTTCTTTAATAGTAGCAATATTTTTTTAGGTTTATCATAGGACTATTAATAATAAATTGTATCTTGTATAGTTGTATTTTGACCAGCTGCTTCTATAGTAACAATTTTTTTTTCTAATTAGTTCTAATATGACGTAACTAAGAATAACTTGGCATCATATTTGACGATCTCTGCAGCCAATGCGAGTAAAGAACAACTATAGCAGATCTCTACACCGACAAAATGAAAGTTCACTTATCCGCATTTCATACGTACATACAGAGTGTCCATGAAAAATGGTGTACAAGTGGACTCCAGCCCAGAAAAGCACAGAGACGTCTTTAAGACGTCTTAAAGACGTCTGGTGTAGAACATTCGCGACAATCAGAACAATCAGAACTTTCGGAAGAGTTCTCCAAACATTAACGGCAGTCACTGTATCGCCATTAACGTTCGTACAACTTTTAAAACACAATAACTTTTTTAGAACTGGACCAATCGACTCGAATTTTATTTAAATGATTTTGCTATTGCTTGGAATGACAAAAGAAAAAATAAAAAAGCTCATGTTCGAACATTAAAACTCGATTTACTCGGAAACTACGTGCCGTGCAGCTGTAACGGCTACACGAGTCATATCCGCGCATTACGCCGACTCTTTGCGATTAATCCACCGAGAAACAGGGCAGCGCAATTTGTATCTTTCCGTATATCTCGTATTTTTACGGGGACGTGTAACCGGCATGCATTCCGGCGGACAGGCGATTTACGCTGTGTTTCGCGTTACACAATGTGTTTATACATGATGTACGATTTAGATGTGTCTGAGGAGAAAAAAAATGTAGGAGAACGCTTCTCGCACGCATACAATGTTTGCAGACTTTTATGCGAAATAAATATCTCTCAGAAAACACGTCTTACAACAAAGTATCTTCGTCGATAACTTTAGTTAGGTACAAATAACGCGTGAATCTTTTTAAACTATCCTATTATCGTTCTCAGTCACAAAAATATCGTGAAACTATCGATCTGAATTCGAAACGGTCGTAAAACGTCTAACAAGTTCGCGCGAAATGATTATTAGGTCTACCGGAAAGTTGTAGAATATACTTTCCATCGTTACTTATGACTTCTTGCCAGCGCGATGGCAACTTGTAAATGCCAGTTTTGAAAAATGATTTATTTTTAGAGGCGAAGAACTCAACTAGTGCTTGGTTGACATCAGCTACATTTTTGAATTTTTTTCCTGTACAAAGTTTTGCAAAGAGAGAAACAAGTGACAATCAGAGGGTGCTAGGTCTGGGGAGTATGGTAGATGTGACAGAATTTGCCTAGCTCTGCGATTTTCTAACGAGTCGCCAAAGCAGCATGTGGTCTGGCAGTATCATCGGTAGCCATGTTTTCACGATCGCGTCTCGCTTAATAATGACATGAGACATCTTTGTTTCAGTTTATTTAGGAGAGTACATGTGTGTAAATGCAATGATAATGAGAGATAGTCATATATGTCTCAAATCAACATGTGCATATGGATTGAAACTTGAAGTGACACTATCGGACAGAACTTTCCGGAAGACCCAATAAAAAGAAACGTGGTCCGTTGCTACTGCAAACGAAGACGCTACATCGAGTATTCGAAGCCGATTATAAAAACGAGCGTACACGGCACGATCCATAGAATATTTTAGCCGACGGTTTGCCGTCCGAACGATTCTTTCGCCGTGTCGTTAACCCGAACACCGTGAATGGTTGATACTTGGACGACGAGAGCTACGGATTTATGGCGGTTCGGTAGTCGGTGACGCATGTGTGCACGGTCCGGCGCCGGAATTTATTTTACTAGGCAATTCTGATAAATATTTGCGTGGCCGCGACGGATTGATATCCACACGGAAAGCCGTTCTCGTGCCTGTTTCCTATTATCGATTGACCGCGCGCATCGCGCCGGCTGAATATTCACAAATATGCGCGGTCCGATGATTCCTCCGAGGGCAGAGACTCGCGCGGGATGTAAGCCTGCCATTGCGCCGGCCCGTATGCCGGCTATGTTTGTATAATCGAAAATTAATTACCATGAATTCGCATGCCCAGCTAGATTAGTGATCCGCATTTAAAATGCGCCAGATGCTGCGATTCATGCGCGAAATCGTGATCCAACCTAGATAGTAAACACGATTGTGTAGTACGTGCCTCCATTTGCCGAGCTTACAGGGGCTACACCATCCTTCACTTTTCGGCAACGCGATAGAGTCTGCGGGAGCAGTGATTAGTACCGTTATTAATGGTTGGTAAACCTTCGCGGGCCAGGATTTATCGGAATACTGGAAATATTTCTTCTCGGAGTAGCGATGAGAGTCGGCTCGACTGTTCATTGATAAGGCATAATTGTGACAAAATGTAAACTTCGTTGCAATATTTTGGACCTAATCAACCGGGGATTGTCATTTAATCTTCTCGCAGGTACAGCACAGATTCCGGCAAAATCTCTTACACTCGACACGCCATTATTGCAATTAATCGTTGATAGAGGTCCGTTTTACTGTTCTGCTCACACGGACAGAGATTTATAGTGCTTCAAAAAGGCACACTCAGTTTTTTCGTAATAACTTCACGTAAAGAAATGGCACGTTAAAGCAATCCGGGCTTCCCGAGGCACGGTGTATACGGGAATGACATACTTGCTTCGGGAACGTTAATGGGAAAATAATTCGACTCGCGCGAATATTTAATTGTCGCGAAATGATCGAATAACGACGATCGCTGGAATCAAATGAAAATTAAAGAATAATATCGCTTTCAAGAAATAAGTAGCTGCATTTTTCCATAGAACTGAATTTAATATTTTATAATATTTTTGATTCAATTTAATAAAATATACAAATGTTTAACCACGAAATTGTTTCGTCATTATAAATACGTTGCAACAAGTAGAACAACATTACGTTATATGCTCATTTACGGTATATGCTCTTAATATATTGTTTCGCTCTTTACGCATTTTGCAAAAATCATTGCTATTTTCGATTCGACGTGAAAGATAGAAAGAACCCTGGTGACATGTTTACGACGACGCGTGCAAAATATTTTGACCTGTCTCTCCATTTACATTTTGATGTAAATGCAACATTATATTTATCAATTTTGCAACGGTTCTGGCGGTCGACCGTAGAATATTTTTGTTCGTCGCAGCGATAATGCGTCGCCGGTTCTGTTCAACGATTAACTTTGTTAATTATCATCGCTTATCGTCTCTTGTAATTTTATTGTAACTCCAATGAGTAATTACTGTATTGCCAATCACGTTTGAATTCCGTTCTGAACGATGCGGGAACAAAATGAACCGGAATCCAGAAAATAACCGTTCCCACCTTTGTGGATTATAATTCTCTTTCGAATCGAAATTGCTCCGACTCAATAATTTTAAGCTGCGCTCCCCCTTCTGTTTATAAATTAATGCGTTAAATGAAACTAGCACGCGAAAGCTAATTTCCTTCGTTACAGTTCGTTTCACGCGGAAAGAACCGAACTGGAAGATAGAATGTTTAATCCGATATGGAATCGATATAGAGTCCCGATGTAATAATTGGCATCTACAGAAACCGTAATCGGAGCCAATATAAACGAGCTCATATTTCATCTTACAACTGGACCGCGGATCTTTATGCCTTTATGGCATGCGCACACTTTTCAAACGCGAGGGAACCTGTAAATTGTCTTAGTTACAATAGCATTTTCTCATTTTATTTCTACTTTATTTCTACTTTATTTCTGTCTATCACGTTTCTATTTCTATTCATATAATCACTCTGCTAATCTTTTCAACGCCGCGTTTAAATGAAGGAACTTTCTGCATACGATCATGTACAAGGTTATGTCAAAATTATTGCACAATCGAGAAATGAGGGATTCCTGGGGTCATTTGAAGCAACTTTTTCCTTAACGAAAATGCAATCTGCGACTTCGTTTACGAGTTATTAACGAAAAACGCTGGCCAATGAGAGATCGCGTACGGCTGACGCCCCACTCTCACGACCACTGCCGCTGCGCAAGGGCGGATCGGCGGTCACACTCGCTCTCCGATTGGTCAGTGTTTTTTGATAATAACTCATAAACCAAGCCGTGGATTGAATTTTCGCTAAGGAAGAAGTTGTTTCAAATGACGCGAACCCCTTATTTCCCGCTTGTACAATAATTTTGAGACAGAAGTCTCGAGTGATTTAACGTGCAGCACCTGCCCAAAGGCTTATCCACACGGCCCCCATGGGCGCGGAATTGAGATACGCTCAATAAGCGCGCTCCCACATGCCAAGCCATGCAGGAGCTACCAGTTACTACGAGGACGCGGACTCTCGTCAGCAGACAACTGGTGGTGCCGAGCCCTTTCTATGCTCTACCGGCTCAGCAGGTCGGTTCCCGAGCTGAATACCGCAGCTCACCCGTCGAGGCCCCCAACAACTTCAGGGAGGGAAGGAAGGGAAGGAAGGAGGAGGGAAGGAAGAGGTAAGGAGAGGAATGGAAGGAGCCTCTGGCCAGCTTTAGCCATTTACCACTGCCCCCTCGATGGACCTACCCACTGCCGGCCCGAGGTATCCCGAGCCAGATGGCCGGAACCTCGTGGGCACGCCGACACCCGAGGTACCAGTATTTAGAAGGCCGACTGGTAGGACCTGTCGTAGCTACGCTACTACCATGTTCGGAGACACCGCATCTCCAGCACTGGTCGGCTAGCGCTTCGGGATCGTGTAGTCGCTACTCTACAACGCTTAGCACTTAAGGAATCAGCAGAATAGGACCCGGCAAGCCGTATCCTACCCGCCTTTCTGCCTGTGTTCAGCGCCCTGCGCCAATAATTTTGAGACAGTTTGTAGAAGAATTTAGAAGTCAAAATATACTTCAACGAATAATTTAATCATTAAAAATAAGATTTAACTACAATTCCATTACCGCCAGTATATTAGAATTGCCATTTTACTAAATTATACAACGCTACAGCCGAATGTAACTTAACCGAGTTTTTAGAATACTAGCCGAAACCGAGAGTTGTAATCTGATTCTAGACTTCGCAAGACCAACTTGCAAAGAGAAATTACATCAATATTAAATACCCAGGCCGAGGATTCTTACGGATTTAACGCACGACCCGTGTTGAAAATTCCTTGGCAAAAGATAACGCCATAAATCAACGGTGTCGCGAGTCCTCACGTAAACGGAGTATTTTCCTCGTGAAGAAGATACGAACGGTAACTGCATAAGAATAACAGCTAGGAACCGTGGGATATTAGTAACGCGACTTAATACTGATAAGAGTCGTTGAAAAATGCGACCGAGATGAAAGAAAGGAGACCGTCGAAAGACCCCGCTGGGAACTCCAGATAACTTTGGGAAAGTACAATACTCATCCCCGGAGAAATTTCCGAGGAGAGCAGATAAATGGTTTTAATAGTATGATCTCCGGGGTCAACCGGGCCCGGTAAAATCACAGGCCTAACAGAGGAATAAACCGAACGATAATAATGGCCGAGAAGTGTCGAATGAATATTTTACAAGTTCTTTCCGCTGGCAATTATCGGAGGTTATTTGTGCAGCTTTTCTTTGCTGTGAACAGCTTTTTTCTGGTACAGGCGTTTTGTCTCTGAACTACTTTCTCTGACGTTGCCGAGAACTTCAATGCATAATAACTTTCCTTGGTCATTCATATTAAAACTTGATATATTATTAATTTATATCTGTGGCAAAAAGAGGCACCCGTCATATCAAATCGAATCTATTTGATAAGTGGGAAAGATATATAATGTACAATAATTTTGCTGGGGATTGTTATGCACGATAAAAACTTTCAGCATTTGTCGCAACAAATTGTAATTACTTAGCGATTCCTTTCCGTTTGATTGTTTTAGTAAATCGATTGTATTACGATACTGTTAAATGCTTTCAATTATTTTACAGTTTCAAATTGCGGTTACTCATTACTATTATTATTAATATGTAGATGCACAAAATCGACAGTCTAGCAATAATGACAGAAGAATATAAATGGATCTACTAACGATGATGATGACCTACTTTCGATAAAATTGTTTCGCCAGAGCGCTAGAAACTTTTACGGATGTTTCTTCAACGTTCGGACAATCTCGGGACTCAATTCTTGACATTGTTTACCGCGGTACATGCAATCGCTGTACCGCTTTAACTTAAACTTCCATCGATGTACTTCTCTTCGAAAACATTCCCTAATAGCGAGTACCTGCATTTCAAAACTTCCCCGAAGACTGCCTCGGACGCGTCGACCGCTGATTCATTGTATTTCGAGTCTCAGACTTATCGCGACTACGACCAGCATATTTTCTCCCGAGCTCCTCGAACAACTGAACTTCTCTTGCAAATTTAGCTCTCACCGTTTTTTCTCCGACACGCGCACATATCGCAATGGCCACGCGAATTGGGGAAAAGAATGATCAGAGACATTTTTAAACCAACTACGGTGCCAATGCTCTCCACGATGGAAATCAAATCAGCGTTGAATAAAAACGGTTCCTAGACAATTAACAGATTCGAAGCATTGATGGTTTATTTAAACGAACACTAATAGGCAAAACACTATACAATTCTAACACCGTACATTCCGAAAATTATCAGAATAAAAAGTTGATATTGTTCGAAGTAGAGACACGTATTTGCTATCAACGGAATCATTGTTTTGTAATTTAATGTCGCATCTGCTTAATAGCAATTAGCGATCATTTATTGGATAATATGTGTAGGGTTACATATAACGCAATATATACAATAGTTTCGCATTACATTTTTACATTATTCTCTTCATTAAGGCTTCTCAAATTACTATATAATTTCGCTAAACAATTTGGTTTCGTTTAAGTATGACACAACATTTACAACAGCATCATTTGTTAGACGAATAATACAAAAATGTCTTTGATTTTTTTACCGAACAAACGCTTTGTTATTACTTCCAGCAGTTTCTGCAGCTTTTCACCCCAATCCAAACCGATGTAACAAACTCGTGCAAAAATAAACTCTTCCACCATTTTCGCTAGAATTACAAGGACAATCTAATACCGACAGTCGAATCGAAAAGCAAAACGCTGCTACTGGCTAGAACTTTTCGCGCTTTAAATCAACGTGCTACGAAGGTAATCAGATAAAACGTCGCTTCAAAATAACCGCTAGGAGTTCGAATCGCTAAAAAAAGGCGAAAACAAACGGAGCCCGATAAAAACCGGCAAAAACCAACAGAAGTCGATAAAAACCGTTCGTAAACCGCAATCATTTTCGCACGAACTCGACGCATTATTCCGCAGGTATTAACGGATAAGTTCACCTTTGGCCGAAATCGTACGGGAGCGTGAAAAATAAAAGCAAAATTCAACGATGCCCAAGGGTTGACAGCGAGAGGGGACGGGGCTTTCCATTTTTCTCTCCCCCATAGACAACGGGCTGCTCGCTAGTTTAACTGTAAATCCCGGTGTCGGGCGCATCGATGCGGATGAAGGTGAATTGAAGCGGGAACGAGCCGATGCGAAACAAAAAGGCCGGATCCGCGGCATTATCCAACATTCGCGCTCGCAATTAGACGTTGCGCGCTCCACCGAAAACGCGGCCGTACAATATTTACCGTCGCCGATCCCGCTTGACATCCGCGAGTTTATCCGGAAGATAAACGCGCCTGTAATACGCTTTGTGGCTGATTGCCGAGATCCCGCAACTTGACATAATTTACGCCCCTGAACTTATTATAACCAGCACGAGCCGCGAGTCGCGAAACGTCGCATTGCGAAGCGGAAATCTGTTTTTGGTGCTGGAAACTCGAGTTTCGAGGTTGCAAATTTCGTTTAGCAGTAATCTAGCGGTGATAAACTAATTAACATTAAATTGACAAGGTTATTATGGTAAGACCGCTGAAGAGAGTCATCATAACTACAGTAATTTCTCCTGAAAATGCCAATTTTCGGGTTGCCGTGAATTACCCTGTGCTAATCCTAAGTCTATGTAAATCATTACATTCTAACCGACAGTTTTTGTATAATAAATTCAAATAACACTGGCAAAAATAGCGAAGCTTATAAAAAGGATCCAAATAGGTATGAACGACAGTGCATGCGCCTACTTGATTCCACGTGTAGCGACAACCGAGGGAGTCAGCTTATGATCGCGATAGGTCGCCGCGAGAAGCATTGCGGAACCGCTTCCAGCTCGTTCGCGTCGATGGTCGCCGCCAGGTGCAACCTACTTGCTTTGAGGGCAGAACGGAACCGGATGCGAATATCGTTATCGGACTGCTGCGGCCAGCCTACTTTCGCTGGCTTTTCTCGTCCGGCCTCGGTCTATGTGCCATTTTAATTACGTGACCGATCCGAGAGCGCGGCTACCTTTGAGCTCGTCGACGCTTTGGAACAGACCCGTTTCAACGGGATAGACTACGGCCAACGTATCATCCGTACACGAAAAGGTCTTACCCATCGTCCGCGAGTTACGTCAATTCTTCTTTTTTAACGGAGGTAGTTATGACGCTTAAAATGCCGGCTGATGAAGTTGCGGGCTTTCATTGGATTACGGTGATTGACCATCGGATATTTCACGCATCGGTTTGCGAACGTGAACGCTATTTTAAATATTCGGAGGCTAGCGGAACCGGTTACTGTGCGGTGGGTGACCACTTGCTGTGCCTTTGGTTCGTTTTCGGGCACAATTAAATTTATATTTGTCGAATGAGATGTATTCAATTTTTATAGTTTTATTTTGTTTATTTTGCAATTAGAAAATGTAATGTGTTTTATTATTGATATACAGTTAATTCGATATATTATTTATTACTAATTATATTATTATTATTAATTGTATTTATTATTTATTAATTATATATTATACAGTTATTATTTTTCCGGTTATTTATGGCACAAATGATACGACGTGAGAATAGTCGAGAGTAAGCGAAATGATACCGATGAATTCCTAGCTTTTCCCGGGCAATGCTCGGCGTTTCTAACGCAGTGAAAGAGTCTCCTACGAATCCTCAAATATGTATATTGATGAAGCTTGCCACTTCTCCGCAGTTGATATCCTACGGTATCATTCCTGCGACTGTCATCAAGAGGTCATTCAATTGACCTCTTTGGAACCACACTACAGATCAAGCACTCCAGTTTTCATTGCTCTCGACACAATCCGTTGAAAAGGATTGGTTACTCTTAAAAGGTCGTGTCTCTCGAAATACGGTGAAATGAAACATGGATTTGAAAGAGAATTAATCGATAGCCCTGTTATAAAGTATTTAAACTTCCCGAAACTTCTGTATAGGGGTTGAATACATCTAGTTGCCTCGCTGTTTCCAAACCAAAGCGTTTGTCCTTTGATAATGCACTTTTGTGTTCGAGTAAAATTCACAGCTCACTTACCGACTTAATTAACTATTCCTAGTTAACTATTTAAGTTAGATAACTATTTAACGTATAAAGTAAGATTTTTATATATTAACTAGTACATATTAATATATGAGTAAATTTATATATAGTATATAATATATTTATATTAATATACTAGTAATATACTACTACTCAAACTAATATTAATTTTTATATCAATATAGCATATATTAATATTAATATAATTAATGGCTATATTGATGCTATTGCTATATTGATATAAAAATTAATATTAGTTTGAAAATGTAATTCACGAATGCAGAAAATTCGCAGTGTAATTAGTTCAGTCATATTTTTTTTAAACATATTCTTCATCCTTTGTTTGCAAGTCGATTTCTACTGACGCAATAAAAAATGATCCAATATGCAGACAGATGTTGAATTAATTTACTTTCTACACTACTTTCGTCATTCGCTGCAACGAGAAAAAAACTGCCACCGTTCATTATGCTTCCGTATTAAAATCACCCGTAAACCTTCCACCGTTAATAATCATCGGCATCCAGTAATCCGTTTGCTCATCTCTTTGCAGACGATAGATCCAATGATATTCCACGTGGAATAAAGACATTTCAGAGTGTAACGTAGTTTCCCTTGAACAACGCAGGCTCTCCGAACACCTCAATTTCGGATACATCTTCGCGCCGCGCGTTACATGAAACCGGTTACGTGTCGATAATCTTATCAAGAATTCTGTCTCCAGCAGGATAATTGATATCGACGGTGGCGGTACAATTTCATCTTCCCAGTTCCGCATCCGAACAAGCGCTAATTAGTTAAACACTTTGCTGACCATAATTAATACGGTCCTAATGAATATTCGTTGGCGGGATCGAGTTCCGCGAACTTAGCTCCAAGTTTGCCTGACATGAACCTGGCTCGCTCCTAAGGGATTCCTGTAAAACCACACGGAACCAGCTAAATAGACAGTACCTCAGACGAGAAACAGTATCTCGAACCTCTGCTGCGAGAAATCGATATCAATAGCTTCGATGATATCTATTTTATTAAATGGAACGTTATTTCAAATGGATTTCTTTCTCTTTCTCTCTCTTTCACTTTCTTTCTTTCTTACTTTCTCTCTCTCTCTCTCTCTCTCTCTCTCTCTCCAATAATGAAATAATCTAGAGAAAGACTAGTTATATATTAACATAAAATAGCAAATAATTTTGTCTAATAACATGTATGCAAATAAGATAATATATTACTAGACTGCAGATTTTTATGCAGATTTTATGCAGATAAAAATTGACTGCACTAATTACATAATACAGGAGCTAAATAGATATTCACTTAATTTCTTAATAATACTAACAAGTTGATAATAGTTCAATAGTACTTTCTATCTGAAATATCGAAGTGATGAATAATCCCGTCATTGTATTTTTATTTCTCATTGTAGTAAAAGTTTAATTAAATTCACATGATTTCATTAGCTAAGAATATAATATCAATAAAGCGTTTTTACAGTTTTTCCGTCGGGTCTATCATGACCCCAGTGTAAAAATCATTTTTGAAAAAACTCAAGATTAAGGATTAAATTAAGGGTTAAGTTAAGGATTAAATTCCTTAAACGTTCTCGCAGACTCGTTTCACATAAAACCTACAGTCCGTGTATTAATTTAACGATTGTTCGTTGAAGAGATTTCCTTGAATAATTCCGAAGCTCGCTTTTCAAGTACGACCGCTTTCCGTTTGCTTATTTAAGCACGGTTCGGCCACAAATAATCGAAAATAACGTCCCGAACAGAGTCTCTAGTTTCTGTTGCGTTCCTTTTCCTCTGGCAAGGATCCTGCGGAACGAAGCGGCGAGTTAGAGAATTTATAGACCGCGATTATATCTGAATTCGAAAGCCCAGAAACGATCATTCCAGCATTTATTTATCGTGGTCGTGTTATCGCATAGGCAACTGTGTAAAGCAGAACTGAGGAATAGTTGCGCGCAACAGCTTTATTGCTCCCGCCGCGCCGAGAGCAACTACTTTTCGGAATTAGCTGTTCCGCAGTCCATTCCCGATTATGAATCAGCCAGTTTTCCTACTCGTACTTCTCCCTTCCCCCGCCCTCCATAACGCATACTTCACCCGAACTCCATCTCTATTACCCCCGATCCCCATCTTAAGCGTCAAATTTAAATTTGAAGGATACCACGATTGCCCGACTCGATATTCAATCGTTGGCTGGGAGAACCGATTCCGAAGTCCCGATGAAATAAACACGAAACAAAATGCGATAATGTGTGTATAATGGCGGGCAATCTTGAAATATTAGGTTCTGAAATTAGTATTTATGTACTTATGCTAATTGCAAGAATTTTGGCTTGTAGAATTTGATACTAATAACTGAGATTTATGGTAATAAACTGCTCCGAAAGATTACAGCATAGGCACATATCGGATGAGAATTGGACAACTTTGACTGACGATAACTTCGCGAAAAATCATTGATTTTTATTTCAAATTAAAGCTTGAAACCTCTAGTTTAAGACGATATTTCTCAATTTTATATTCTACGCACTCTCGTCACTGTAACTATTTAAATCTGAATCCCTGTTTATCATATTGAAAATTGCCAAGTTTGACGAAGTGCACGGACTTTGTCAAATTTTTTCCGGGGATGCCGTTTAGAGTAGAGTAAAGTTTGATCTTTCATCTCTAATTTTTTTCTCGCGAAGTTGCAGCACTTTAAAGTAACCAAACCCCATATGTCAGACTCCTGGAAAGAGGTGCAAAATCAAATCACGTGCAAAATAAAAAATATCTCAGGGTAGGAAATTGGATGAAAACTAAATATAATGTTTTCAATCATTTTCTACACTGTTTCTTGATGTCCTATCAATCATCTGAAAATGCCAACGCCGACGGTACGTGACAAAAATGCGCAAAAAACTTCAGTTCTAAATGAATAAATTGATGGTATCCGGCTTTAGATTTCGCACAAACGAATTGCAATTTCTGCATACTGGAACGACAACCAGCCGATGCTCATGCCCGGTGTCTACTTACACCCGGCGAAAACTGTATTCTTGCACGATTTTTAGGAAATCGGTAAAATAGCCAAAAGGCATCCCACGGGAATTTCAACCGCGAGACTTATGCAGCATTCGGCATACGAATGTAGGAATACATCCGCGAATAAACCTAGACCGTCTGTATCGGTGGCCTGGATCTCACGTCCCGACTTCCAATATTTCGGCAAAGATACCTGGCGAAACCAGTAAAAGGGAGCAAATATTGGTTCGAGGTGCACGGACTCATCGCTGTCGTCAGACGTTTTCGGCGATCTTCAACGGCTCAACAGATATATCAAGCTCAAATATAATTATGTTGTGTCTGTGAGATTTAATTGGTAGCCGGCGAATCTTTATGTATTTATGACGCAATCCGGGCATATTAACGAATATGCACTGTTCTATTATTCTGTGCTCTCTGTTTTCCCAAAGAAAATTTTCTTCTTCCGATTTTCATGAAATAATTATAATGAAAATATGCACAAATATTCGCTGTTCAATAATTATAAATCAAGGGTAGGAAATATTCCATCGAAATGGTAAATATTAACGAAAGAAATTAATAATTAATTTAATATACTTGGATATCGGATATCAAATTTTAACGAAGAAAACAATGTTCTAGAATGTCCAAATTATATTCTCGAATTTTTAGGTCTCGATAATGCTGTTAGTGTTTGAGTGACAGTTGCTTGAAAACCGCATCATAATAATGCTGCACCGCGAGCTACAAACTCACAAAAGTCAGATCCGCCGGGTAACATTTCGAACGGAGTTGTGTGACCGGTGAAATGCAAAAAGACCGCACCGGAAGCAGTATACGTGATTTAGTGGGTATGAAAAATCTGCCGTGAGTTCGGGAAATCGTCAACATGCAGTTCTCCGACGCTGCTAAGCACACAATGGAAAAGAAGAAAATAAAGTGCGAACGTGAAAACATCAATGGGAAACTGCGAGCGTTATTCTCGGGCCGGCAACGCCTAGACACATGATGCATAGTCTCATATACACAGTAAATACGTTAGGGCGATTCGCAGGTATAGTGCTCCCAGTTCGGGAAAAACAAGCCCGTAAATTTCGATCCTCGTATTGCAAGGAAATTCACGATACTTTAATTGCTGTGGGACAACGGGAAGCATCCTCATAACATCTAAACGAGTTGTCACATGTTACAACGGGCGGTTCGAAATTGAAAAAAAGAGGAGTGCGTTGAGCGACAAATGCATTTGTGGTCGCTTGCTTCCAGTAGTAACCGAGCGTGGCAATGTAAAATAACACAATCGGTGTACTTATCACAGACACATCAAATTCGCAAATTAAGCTTCATTAGTTTCTTAACACAGATTCAGAATAATTAATTTTAAATAGGGGTGATACGAATTATAATAAATTACGAATATAAAATTTAATTATAAAGAATTTTTAATATAGATTTAAATTGTAATAGAATTTAATAGAAATTTAATATCTTGGTACATTTACAATGGTAATATAATTAGAGACTTTAAATTATAATAAATTTTTAATAGAAGTTCAATTTGAAATTTTAACTTATATATTTTTGACAGAAATTAAAACCTTAATATATTTAATAACAACTGATATCTAGTAAAGAAGATACAGCGATTTAATTATGCAGTGACGTGAGACTTATGTAGAAGTTGACTTCTAGTGTAAACACTGTAGATAGCAATGCTATAAATTATCAAAATGCAAGCAGCACGAAATGCATTGCGTTCAATGCAATCGCTGATTTATCGGTAAAACATTCGTGCCAGGAAAGTTCAGCATTGTCGAAACGACATTGAGAAGTGTCGATACTCTGTACAGTTATGGTTAAGTGGACGCGTTTATATTTACACCGTATATAATAAATTTGCATACGTCGATGCTGATCCAACGGCGTCCGCGTGTCGATAAGTCCTGACAAGCATTAACGCGCACGTCCCGCGAAATTTTTCAAACAATCGCTCTATCATATCTGAATTTTCTTTATTTTCGTAGGAACGCGGATAACGATCGCGCAACGTGCACATTGCGCAACTGTTCGTTGCCCGTTTCATTATCCGTCTCCGCGTTCATCACGCGCAACAGAACGCCCGACATTGTAACGACTAATTTGCCGAAATATCGCAGATAAAAATCCGACAAAAATATTGCAATTCTGTCCCCGTACTTGCTATTTTATGGCACCCAATTAAAAGCCCCAATGACGTTTCATTGATTCCCGTAATTCAAGTGCGGACGATCGTCCGATTATTGCAGTAAATTCTCCCTAATTTTCCTTCGTCTTGTAAACAAAAATGGACAATTTGGGAAGGCAAGATACGATTATTCGAGCCTTGCACCTCGTTTTTATAATTATGTAAATATTATTATTGTTACAAAAACGAGCCACGAGGCTCGAATAATCGAATCTCCTTCTTCCAAATTCTTCACTTTTGTTCACAAGCTGATGAAAAATTGGGGAAATTTTACTGTAATGCGTTCACGGCGGAAACCGGGAGAAATGGCTATCAACCTGCATACCGACCTTTAGAATTAGATTCTGCAACGCTGGAAAATGTTATTGTCAAGACTCACAGATTGCTCGCAGAGGAAATTCACCGGTTGTATTACGAGTAGACCGCGGATCTTAATGCAAAATAGAAATTCTCCACCTCGATCGCAGCGAGCAGGAGTTAAATAAAAATTTATTTTCATTCTCAACAGTTCCATTCAGTTGATATTAACGAGAACGTTATTATAAATACTATTGAATTTTTGTATTGCATTTACAACGTGCTGTATTCGACCTAGTTGCTTTTGTCATAAATGCAAATATTACAAACAGAAACCTTCAGATAAGAGAATCTCCACTGTGCTATTCATTTCTTGCAAATCGAAACAAAATTTGATTCATCTGTGATCAAAGTTTACGAATGACAGATTATTATTATCAGACAAATTATGAAAACGAAGAAGTGTTAATTCAGTGCAGAAAGAAATCGTAGTGCAGGCTCGAATATGCAGTCGTATTTAGAATAATCAGATATTGCAGCTTCGGATAATCCAGATTCTACCGTGCGAATAAAATAAAAGCGCAACAATATTTCCGATGAAAATAGAGAATTCTCGGCGACGTTCCTTATTTCGAATATTTCGAGCGATAACTAATTAGCGCCGCCATCGGAGTTCCATCGACCGCCGTGTCGCGGCCACGGAAAAGTGTCTATCGACCCGCATTTGCGATGCAGATGCGGGATACCGGCGGTGAAAACGCGTGAATTTTCTTGAATCTGTGCGAAGCAGACGCCGTTTCCGGTCTCAGAAGAAGAAAATATTGAAATGTACAAATTTGTTCAATATTTAAACAATATAGAATATGTATTGATTAGGAAAGAACTAAACGTGATGAAAACAGGAAATATCGCGTACCGTATCTACAATTAGGATTACAACTACTTCAGTTAATTCTACGACTCGCAACGCTCCTCTCTCGACGACTCTCGAACACACCCTGTCCACTCCATACACGCTCCTTCGACACAACGCCTGCCTTTTCCAAAAACGTGACAATCGCATCCGCCGGCACTCCGTCGCCAAGGGTTTTTCCTATCTGACCCGGCCTTCGCCAACGTTTCTCTTCTATTGCCTACCATAAATACAAAGTCTTAAAACTACGGTCTCCTAAGCCTAACACTCCTCCTCATCCTAAACGTACCCACTAAATTAAGATACTACACTCGTTCGTCCTGACCGGACATCTGCCCACAGATGTTCTCATCGCCACTGTACGAACTTTCACTTTCACCGGAAAAATCGTCCTCTTCGTCGGTACACATAGCTTCATGTAATCGGCTGCAGTGGATGTTTCCTGCGGCCCTTCATGATTACCCACCTTCTGCACTTCGTAGCGGTCATTCCGCAGTATTCTTGTCACACGGTATGGTCCAAGAAACTTCTGGTAGAATTTTAACCCCGGATCAGAGAGCCTGTGTCCTTTTCACTCCCTCTCTATATCGTGCTGCTTCCTTTTTCCGTATCTCCTTAAACCAGTAATCTCTCTTTACGAGCGCCTCTGTTTTGGAAATACCGAAATGACCGTGCTCGTGCGCCTGTCGAACTATCTGGATGTGCGTTGTCCTCAGCACAACTACCAACGGCGTATCATCAACCTCTCTATACAGAATATCATTTCGTAACGGGTACGCATCGTCTTCGAACCGCTCAATATTATCTCGAATTTTCCTCAAGTTGTCGTCCTGTACCGGCGCTCTTCTCAAATTTGCGATAATCCCCAGTTCGTTTTCTCCCACTAGCATAATTGTAGGTAGTGGGTTTCGGCATAGCGCGTCAACATGTGCCATATTTCTTCCCGTTCTATGCTCCACGCTGTAGTCGAACTCTTCCAAGAGAAGCGCCCACCTGGCCACACGCTCACATAAGTCCTTTTTCCTCATCGTTAACGCAAACGTTTGACAATCCGTCACAATTTTAAATGAAATGCCGAGTAGATAAACACGAAATTTCATCAACGCCTTTACAATTGCCAAAACTTCAAGCTCGTAGCTTGTACACTTTTCTTTGGCTGGAGTAGTTTTACCACTCGCTTCGCTATCGCGCTGCAACAATATCATACCATATCCCATACTACATGCGTCTGTATGTACTTCTGTCTCTGCACCCACACAATACAACTTTAGTACAGATTTTCCGCTTAGAGCTAATCTTAGCCTATCGAAAGCTTCTTGTTCACTCGCTTCAAACTTGAACTTGATATCTTTTCTTAATAAATTCGACGATGGTCTCGCAATAACGGAGTATTGGTACACAAACTTTCTGAAATTTCCCGCTAAACCAAGCAAACTCTGAACATCTCTAGCACATCTAGGTCTCGGAAAATTCGTAACAGCACTACTCTTTCGTTCTGACGGTCGAATGCTACCGTTTCCAACAATGTGACCTAAATATTCTACTGTTGTCTGCAAAAAACAACACTTGCTCCAATTAATCAATAATGCATATTCTCACTAGCAACATTTATTATTAATTTGAGATTCTCGATACCGCGTGAGAAATCAGAAGAAGGTACTATTAAATCGTCCATGTATGTCAAAACGACCCCGGTTGCAATTATCTCTTTGAACACTGCATTTATAAACTTTTGAAAGACGGCTGGCGAATTACATAACCCAAACGGTACCTTTAGAAATTCATAATGACCGGTGGGAGTCACGAAGGCGGTGTATTTTCTGCTACTCTCATCAATAGGAACATGAAAAAATCCATTTCTGAGATCCAACGTACTAAATACTTTCGCGCCTTCTAATAAATCCAATTGATCCCGTATCAAAGGTAGGAGATATCTATCTTTTACAATATTTTTATTAAGCTATCTGTAGTCAACACAAATTCTAGTTGAACCATCCTTCTTCTTTACTAGTACAATTCGATTTGCGTAATCTGAACAAAACTCTCGAATTATTTCATCTTTCAACGATGACGTTATTTGTTTATCAACTTCAGATTTATCCCCGGGAGACAATCTTCGCGGTCTCTCGTACACTGGGATCTCGTCTTGCAGTATCAAGCTCATTTTAATCCCTACTTCTTTCGTTTTAGATGGTTTATAACTTGCAACACAATCTTCTATAAGTTTTCTATGTTCAGGAATCGCAATGTGTGATAAATCTACATTGTCAACTATAGCCTCGACATTGACATTAAATATTTCCGGCAAATCTATTTTTTTAATAAAAATTTCTCCTCCTTTCGTACTTAGTTCTACGGAATCTAAAAATTCTGTACCGATTATTAAACTATGGGACTACAAGGTATTGGGTAGAACGTGTATATTTATTCGATATGTTATCTGATCTATTGCAATAGTTGTTGAAAATTCCCCTAATGTGTGGTTGCTCTCTGCTCCGACACCACAATATTGCAAAATCTTATTATTCAATCTAGGAGCACCAATTTTAACATAATAATCCGCTCGCATCAAATTCAGTTCGCTTCCAGAATCTATTAACGCTGTCAACTTACAATTTCCAACCTGCACCTCTTTAACTCGCTTCTTTCTCGACGCTTCAGACACACTTGGGTCCTCTTTCTTTCGTCGGGCAGTTTGCAGCCGTATGGTATCGGTTTCCACACAAAAAACATCGCCGTATTTCTTGCTGTGCCACTTGCTGTGATTCACCTTGTGATGAGGTTCCATGGACGGTCGTCTTCTTCTTCTCCTCAGGTCACCTGTTTTTCGTTCCTGATTTTTCCTTCATGTCTTCGTAAATTTCGAATTTTTCTTTCAACTCACGTATATTTCTAGCACCGTACAATATCGTTTTGTTTGTCTCGAAATCCTGAACTCCGTCAATAATATACTTAACAACTGTTGATACTTCCATGTCCGCTTGCTTCGCAATCTTCAACATTTGATAAATGTATTCTTGATACGACTCGTTCGATCTTTTAATTTTACGTGACAACTCTGTATGTATCTTGTACCTATCTGCAGTTTTAGCAAATTCAGATTCCAATGCTCGCTTCATCTCGATCCATTTGCGACAACATTTTTCATAGTCGACGAACAATCTCGCCGATCCACGCAATAACCGCATCGCATAAATAACTTTTTATACTTCACTCCATTCACAACTCGATCGTTTCGCCTGCATTATTCGGTGATAAATCATGAGTTTCACTTGGATTTGAAGCCGACATGATTGTTTCGCATGCATTTGTAGCTAAATCATGTATATCACAAGTATTTTTAGCTAAACCATTTGATCCGCATGGATTTGAAACTAAGCCTTCTACTTCGCATTGATTTGAAGTTAAATCATGTGTTTCGCATGGATTTGAACTTAACTCGTTTGTTTCGCCTGCATTTGAAGCTATATCACTTATATTCGCAAGTATTTGAAGCTAAACCTTTCGTTTCGCATGGATTTGAAGCAAACTCGTTTGTATCGCCTGCATTTGGAGCTAAATCATGTATATCACAAGTATTTAAAGCAAAAACCATTTGTTTCGCATTGATGTGAAGCTAAGCCTTCTACTTCGCATTAATTTGAAAGTAAATCATGTGTTTCGCATGGATTTGAAACTAACTCGTTTGTTTCGCATGAATTTGAAGATAAGCCTTCTACTTCGCATTGATTTGAAGCTACATCATGCGTTTCGCATGAATTTGAAGCTAACTTGTTTGTTTGGCATGCATTTGCAGCTATATCACTTATATTCGCAAGTATTTGAAGGTCAATCATTCGTTTCGCATGAATTTGAAGCTACGCCTTCTACTTCGCATTAATTGGAAGCTTAATCATGTGATTCGCTTGGATTTGAAGAAAACTCGTTTGATTCGGATGCAGTTGAAGCTAAATAATGTATACTACAAGTATTTGAAGTTTGTTTCTCATGCAGTTGAAGCTAAACCATGTATAAGACACGTATTTGAAGCTAAACCATTTGTTTCGCATTGATTATAAGGAAAGCCTTTTACTTCGCATTGATTTGAATCTAATTCATGTGATTCGCATGGATTTGAAGCTAAGTCGTTTGTTTCGCCTGCATTTGAAGCTTAATCATGTATATCACAAGTATTTGAAGCTAAACCATTTGTTTCGCATGCATTTGAAGATAAACCTTCTACTTCGCATTGATTTGAAGCTAACTCGCGCATTTCGCCTGCATTTGAAGCTATATCACTTATATTGCAATTATCTGAAGGTAAATCATATGTTTCTCATGTACTTCAAGCTAAGCCTTCTGCTTGGCATTTATTTGAAGCTAAATCATGTATATCACAAGTATTTGAAGCTAAACCATTTGATTTGCATGGATTTGAAACAAAGCCTTCTACTTCGCATTGATTTGAAGCTAAATCGTGTGTTTCGCAAGTATTCGAAGCTAACTCGTTTGTTTCGAATGCAGTTGAAGCTAAATCATGTATATCACAAGTATTTCAAGCTAAACCATTTGTTTCGCATACATTTGAAGCTAAGCCTTCTAGTTCGCATTGATTTCAAGCTAAATCATGTGTTTCGCATGGATTTGAAGCTAAGCCTTCTACTTCGCAATGATTTGAAGCTAAATCATGTGTTTCGCTTGGATTTGAAGCTAACTTGTTTGATGTTTCATACAGGTGACGCCAAATCGTGTATAAAAAAAGTATTTGAAGCTAAATCATGCGTTTCGCATGGATTTGAAGCTAAGTCTTCTACTTTGCATGAATTTGAAGCCAAACCATGTGTTTCGCTTGAATTTGAAGCTAACTCGCTTGTTTCGCATGCAGTTGAAGCTATATAATGAGTATTACAAGTATTTGAAGTTATATCATTTGTTTTGCATGGATTTGAAGCTAAGCCTTCAACTTCGCTTGATTTTGAAGCTAAATCATGTGTTTCGCTTGGATTTGAATCTAACTCGTTTGTTTTGTATGCAGTTGAAGCTAAATCATGTTTATCACAAGTATCTGAATCTAAACCATCTGCTTCCCATGAATATTAAGCTAATCCATGTGTTTCGCATGAATTTGAAGCTAAGTCATTTGTTTCGCATGGATTTGAAGCTATATCACTTGTATTCGCAAGTATTTGAAGCTAAACCATTCGCTTCGCATGGATTTGAAGATAAGCCTTCATCTTCGCATTGATTTGTAGCTAAATCATGTGTTTCGCTTGGATTTGAAATCAGCTCGTTTGTTTCTCAGGCAGTTGAAGCTAAATCACGTATATCACAATTATTTGAAGCTAAACCATTCGTTTCGCATGGATTTGAAGCTAAGGCTTCTACTTCGCATTGACTTGAAGCTAAATCATGTGTTTCGCATGAATTTGAATATAACTCGTTTGTTTTGCTTGAATTCGAAGCTATATCACTTACATTCGCAAGTATTTGAAGTTCAATCATTCGTTTCGCATGGATTTGAAGCTAAGGCTTCTAGTTCGCATTGATTTGAATCTAAATCATATGTTTCGCATGGATTTGAAACTAACTCGTTTGTTTCTGATGCAGTTGAAACTAAATAATGTATATCACATGTATTTGAAGCTTCTTCTTCGCATTGATTTTAAGCTAAATCGCGTGTTTCGCATGTATTCGAAGCTAACTCGTTTGTTTCGCCTGCATTTGAAGCTATATCACTTATATTCGCAAGTATTTGACGGTCAATCATTTGTGTCGCATGGATTTGAAGCTAAGCCTCCTACTTCGTATTGATTTGAAGCTAAATCATGAATTCGCTTGGATTTGTAGCCAACTCGTTTGTTTCGCCTGCAGTTGAAGTTAAATCATGTATATCACAATTATTTGAAGCTGAACCATTTGTTTCGCATGGATTTGAAGCTAAGCCTTCTACTTCGCATTCATTTGATGCTAAATCACGTGTTTCGCATTGATTTGAAGATAACTCGTTTGTTTCGCCTGCATTTGAACCAATATCACTTATATTCGCCAGTATTTGAAGATAAATCATTCGTTTCGCATGGATTTGAAGCTAAGCCTCCTACTTCGTATTGATTTGAAGCTAAATCATGTATTCGCTTGGATTAGAAGCCAACTCGTTTGTTTCGCCTGCATTTGATTCTAAATCATGTATTTTGCAAGTATTTGAACCTAAACCATTTGTTTCTCATGTATTTGAAGCTAAGCCTTCTACTTCGCATTGATTTGAAGCTAAATCATTTGTTTCGCATGGGTTTGAAGATAACTCCTTTGTTTCGCATGCATTTGAAGCTAAATCATGTATATCACAAGTATTTGAAGCAAAACCATTTGTTTTGCATTGATTTAAAGCTAAGGCTTCTACTTCGCATTGATTTGAAGCTAAATCTTGTGTTTCGCATGTATTCGAAGCTAACTCGTCTGATTCGCCTGCATTTGAAGCTATATCACTTATATTCGCAAGTATTTGACGGTCAATCATTCGTTTCGCGTGAATTTGAAGCTAAGCCTTCTACTTCGCATTGATTTGAAGCTAAATCATGTGTTTCGCATGGGTTTGAAGATAACTCCTTTGTTTCGCATGCATTTGAAGCTAAATCATGTATATCACAAGTATTTGAAGCAAAACCACTTGTTTTGCATTGATTTAAAGCTAAGCCTTCTACTTCGCATTGATTTGAAGCTAAATCTTGTGTTTCGCATGTATTCGAAGCTAACTCGTCTGATTCGCCTGCATTTGAAGCTATATCACTTATATTCGCAAGTATTTGACGGTCAATCATTCGTTTCGCGTGAATTTGAAGCTAAGCCTTCTACTTCGCATTGATTTGAATCTAAATGATATGATTCACTTGGATTTGATGCTAACCCTTCTACTTCGCATTGATGTGAAGCTAAATCATGAGTTTCGCTTGGATTTTTAGTTAACACGTTTGTTTCACATACAGTTGAAGCTCAATCATGTATGTCACAAGTATTTGAAGCTCAACAATTTGTTTCGCATGAATATTAAGTTAAACCATGTGTTTCGCATGAGTATTAAGCTAAACCATGTGTTTGGAATGAATTTGATGCTAAATCATATGTTTCGCATGGATTTGAAGCTAATCCTTGTACTTCGCATTGATTTGAACCTAAATTATGTGTTTTGCTTGGATTTGAAACTAAGCCTTCTACTTCGCATTGATTTGAAGCTAAATCATGTGTTTGGTATGGATTTGAAACTAACTCGGTTGTTTCGCCTGCATTCGAAGTTATATCACGTATAATCGCAAGTATTTGAAGTTCAGTCATTCGTTTCGCATGGATTTGAAGCTAAGCCTTCTACTTCGCATTGATTTGAAGCTAAATCATATGTTTCGCTTGGATTTGAAGGTAACACGTTTGTTTCACATGCAGTTGAAGCTCAATCATGTATATCACAAGTATTTGAAGCTGAACAATTTGTTTCGCATGAATATTAAGTTAAACCATGTGTTTCGCATGAGTATTAAGCTAAACCATGTGTTTGGAATGAATTTGAAGCTAAATCATGTGTTTCGCATAGATTTGAAGCTAACTCGTTTGTTTCGAATGCAGTTGAAGCTAAATCATGTATATCACAAGTATTTCAAGCTAAACCATTTGTTTCGCATAGATTTGAAGCTAAGCCTTCTAGTTCGCATTGATTTCAAGCTAAATCATGTGTTTCGCATGGATTTGAAGCTAAGCCTTCTACTTCGCAATGATTTGAAGCTAAATCATGTGTTTCGCTTGGATTTGAAGCTAACTTGTTTGATGTTTCATACATGTGACGCCAAATCGTGTATAAAAAAAGTATTTGAAGCTAAATCATGCGTTTCGCATGGATTTGAAGCTAAGCATTCTACTTCGCTTGATTTTGAATCTAAATCACGTGTTTCGCTTGGATTTGAAGCTAAGCCTTCCACTTGGCTTGATTTTGAAGCTAAATCATGTGTTTCGCTTGGATTTGAATCTAACTCGTTTGTTTTGTATGCAGTTGAAGCTAAATCATGTTTATCACAAGTATCTGAATCTAAACCATCTGCTTCCCATGAATATTAAGCTAAACCATGTGTTTCGCATGAATTTGAAGCTAAGTCATTTGTTTCGCATGGATTTGAAGCTATATCACTTGTATTCGAAAGTATTTGAAGCTAAACCATTCGCTTCGCATGGATTTGAAGATAAGCCTTCAACTTCGCATTGATTTGTAGCTAAATCGTGTGTTTCGCTTGGATTTGAAATCTGCTCGTTTGTTTCTCAGGCAGTTGAAGCTAAATCACGTATATCACAATTATTTGAAGCTAAACCATTCGTTTCGCATGGATTTGAAGCGAAGGCTTCTACTTCGCATTGACTTGAAGCTAAATCATGTGTTTCGCATGAATTTGAATATAACTCGTTTGTTTTGCTTGAATTCGAAGCTATATCAGTTATATTCGCAAGTATTTGAAGTTCAATCATTCGTTTCGCATGGATTTGAAGCTAAGGCTTCTAGTTCGCATTGATTTGAAGCTAAATCATATGTTTCGCATGGATTTGAAACTAACACGTTTGTTTCTGATGCAGTTGAATCTAAATAATGTATATCACATGTATTTGAAGCTTCTTCTTCGCATTGATTTTAAGCTAAATCGTGTGTTTCGCATGTATTCGAAGCTAACTCGTTTGTTTCGCCTGCATTTGAAGCTAAATCATGTATATCGCTAATATTTGAAGCTAATCCATTTGTTTGCATGGATTCGAAGATAAACCTTCTACTTCGTATTGATTTTAAGTTAAATCATGTGTTTCACATGGATTTAAAGATAACTCGTTTGTTTCGCATGCAGTTGATTCTAATTCATGTATATCACAAGTATTTGAAGCTAAACTATTTGTTTCGCATGGATTCGAAAATCAGCCTTCTATTTCGCATGGATTTGAAGTTAAATCATGTATATCACAAGTATTTGAAGCTAAACCATTTGTTTCGCATGGATTTGAAGCTAAGCCTTCTACTTCGCATTGATTGGAAGCTTAATCATGTATTTCGCTTCGATTTGAAGCTAAATCATGTGTTTCGTATGGAATTAATGCTGACACGTTTGTTTCGCATGCAGTTCAACCTAAATCGTGTATATCACAAGTATTTGAAGCTAAACCATTTGTTTCGCATGGATTCGAAGGTAACCCTTCTACCTCGAATTGATTTTAAGCTAAATCATGGGTTTCTCATGGATTTAAAGCTAACTCGTTTGTTTCGCATGGATTTAAAGCTAACTCGTTTGTCTCGACTGCATTTGAAGCTAAATCATGTTTATCACAGATATTTGAAGCTAAACCATTTGTTTTGCATGGATTTGAAGTTAAGCCTTCGACTTCGCATTGATTTGTAGCTAAATCATGTGTACCGCCTGGATTTCAAGATAACTTGATTGTTTCGCATTCAGTTGAAGCTCAATCATGTATATCTCAAGTATTTGAAGCTAAACCATTTGTTTCGCATTGGTTTTGAAGCTAAGTCTTCTATTTCGCATTGATTTGAAGCTAAATCATGAGTTTCGCATGGATTTGAAGCTAACTCGTTTGTTTAGCATGGATTTAAAGCTAACACGTTTGTTTCGCATGCAGTTGAAGCTAAATCATGTATATCACAAGTATTTGAAGGTAAACCATTTGTTTCGCCTGGATTTGAAGCTAAGACTTCTACTTCGCATGAAATTGAAGCTAAATCATGTGTATCGCATGGATTTGAAGCTAACTCGTTTGTTTCGCATGCAGTTGAAGCTAAATCATGTATATAACAAGTATTTGAAGCTAATTCATTTTTTAGCATGGATTTGATGCTAATGCTTCTACTTCGCATTGATTTGAAGCTAAATCATGTGTTTCGCTTGGATTTGAAGCTAACTTGATTGTTTCGCATGCAGTTGGAGCTAAATCATGTATATCACAAGTATTTGAAGATAATCCATTTGATTTGCAAGGATTCGAAAATCAGCCTTCTATTTCGTATTGATTTGAAGCTAAATCATGAGTTTCGCATGGATTTGAAGCTAACTCGTTTGTTTCGCATGGATTTGAAGTTAACTCGTTTGTTTCGCATGCAGTTGAAGCAAAATCATGTATATCACAAGTATTTGAAGCTAAACCATTTGATTCGCATGGATTTGATGCTAAGCCTTCTACTTCGCATTGATTTGAAGCTATATAAAGTGTTTCGTTTGGATATGAAGCAAACTCGTTTGTGTCGCATGCAGTTGAAGATATATCACTTATGTTCGCAAGTATTTGAAGCTAAATCATTCGTTTCGCATCGATTTGAAAATAAGCTTTCTACTTCGCATTAATTTGGAGCTAAATCATGATTTTCGCTTGGATTTGAAGCTAAGCCTCCTAGTTCGCATTGATTTGATGAAAATCATGTGTTTGGCTTGGATTTGCAGCTAAATCGCTTGTTTCGCATGCAGTTGAAGCTGAATCATATATAAAACAAGTATTTGAAGCTAAACCCTTTGCTTCGCCTGGATTTGAACCTAATTCTTCTACTACGCATTGATTTGAAGTTAAATTATGTGTTACGCTGGGATTTGAAGCTCATTCGTTTGTTTCGCCTGCATTTGAAGCTATATCACTTATATCGAAAGTATTTGTAGCTAAACCATTTGTTTCTAATGTATTTCAAGCTAAGCCTTCCACTTCGAACTGATTTGAAACTAAGTAATGTGTTTCGCTTGGATTTCTTGCTAAAGCGTTTGTTTCGAGTGCAGTTGAAGCAACATCATGTATATCACAATTATTTGAGGGCTAAGCCATTTGTATCTCATGTTTTCGAAGCTAAGCCGTCTACTTCGCATTGATTTGAAGCTAAGTCATGTGTTTCTCATGGATTTGAAGCTAACACGTTTCTATCGCATGGATTTAAAGCTAACTCGTTTGTTTCGCCTGCATTTGAAGCTAAATCATGTATATCACAAATATTTGAAGCTAAACCATTTGTTTCGCATGGATTCGAAAGTAAGCCTTCTACTTCGCATTGAATTGGAGCTAAATCATGTGTTTCTCATGGATTTGAAGCTAACTCATTTGTTTCGCATGGATTTGAAGCTAACTCGTTTGTTTCGCATGCAATTGAAGCTAAATCATGTATATCACAAGTATTTGAAGCTAAACCATTTGTTTCGTATGGATTCGAAGGTAACCCCTCTACCTCGTAGTGATTTTAAGCTAAATCATGGGTTTCTGATGGATTTAAAGCTAACTCGTTTGTTTCGCATGCAGATGAATCTAAATTATGTATACCACAACTATTTGAAGCTAAACCATTTGATTCCCATGGATTTGGAGCTAAGCCTACTACTTCGCATTGATTTGAAGCTAAATCATGTGTTTCGCTTGGATTTGAAGCTAACTCGTTTGTATCGCATGCAGTTGAAGCTCAATCATGTATCTCACAAGTATTTGAAGCTAAACCATTTGTTTCGCATGGATTTGAAGCTAAGCCTTCTCCTTCGCATTGATTTGAAGCTAAATCATGTCTTACGCTTGGATTTGAAGCTCTCTCCTTTGTTTCTCCTGCATTTGAAGCTATATCACTTATATCGCAAGTATTTGAAGCTAAATCATTTGTGTCGCATGGATTTGATTTTAAGCCTTCTACTTCGCATTGATTTGGAGCTAAATCGTGAGTTTCGCAAGGATTTAAAGCTCACACGTTTGTTTCGCATGCAGTTGAAGCAAAATCATGTACATCACAAGTACTTGAAGCTAACCCATTTGTTTCTCATTGGTTTTGAAGCTAAGCCTTCTACTTCGCATTGATTTGAAGCTAAATCATGTGTTGCGCTTGGATATGAAGCTCACGCGTTTGTTTTTCCAGCATTTGAAGCTATATTACTTATATCGCAAGTATTTGAATCTAAACCATTTGTTTCGCATGGATTCGAAGATCAGTCTTCTACTTCGCATTGTTTTGAAGCTAAATCATGTGTTTCTCATGGATTTGAAGCTAACTCGTTTGTTTCGCATGCCTTTGAAGCTAAATCATGTATATCACAAGTATTTTAAGCAAAACCATTTGATTCGCACGGATTTGAATCTAAGCCTTCTACTTCGTACTGATTTGAAGCTAAATCATGTGTTTCGCATGAATTTGAAACTAAGCCTTCTACTTCGCAATGATTTGAAACAAAATCATGTGTTTCGCTTGGATTTGAAACTAACTCGTTTGTTTCTATGCAGTTGAAGCCAAATCATGTATAACACTAGTATTTTGAAGCTAAAGCATTTGATTCGCATGGATTTAAAGCTAAGCCTTCTACTTCGCATTGATTTGAAGCTAAATCATGTGTTTCTCTTGGATTTGAAGCTAACTCGTTTGTTTCTCGTGCAGTTGAAGCTAAATCATATATATCACAAGTATTTGAAGCTAAACTATTTGTTTCGCAAGGATTTGAAGCTAAACCATGTGATTCGCAAGAATTTGAAGCTAAATCATGTGTTCCGCTTGGATTTGAAGCTAACTCGATTGTTTCGCATGCAGTTGAAGCTGAATCATGTTTATCACAAGTATCTGAAGCTAAACCATTCGATTCGCATGGATTTGAAGCTAAGCCTTCTACTTCGCATGAATTTGAATCTAAATCATGTGTTTTGCTTGTATTTGAAGCTAACTCGTTTTTTTCGCATGCAGTTGAAGCTAAATCATGTATATCACAAGTATTTGAAGCTAAACCATTTGATCCGCATGGATTTGGAGCTAAGCCTTCCACTTCGCATTGCTTTGAAGCTAAAGCATGTGTTTCGCATCGATTTGAAACTAACTCGATTGTTTCGCATGCAGTTGAAGCTGAATCATGTTTATCACAAGTATCTGAATCTAAACAATCTGTTTCGCATGGATTTGAAGCTAAGCCTTCTACTTCGCATGAATTTGAATCTAAATCATGTGTTTTGCTTGGATTTGAAGCTAACTCGTTTTTTTCGCATGCAGTTGAAGCTAAATCATGTATATCACAAGTATTTGAAGCTAAACCATTTGATCCGCATGGATTTGGAGCTAAGCCTTCCACTTCGCATTGCTTTGAAGCTAAAGCATGTGTTTCGCATGGATTTGAAACTAACTCGATTGTTTCGCATGCAGTTGAAGCTGAATCATGTTTATCACAACTATCTGAATTTAAACAATCTGTTTCGCATGAATATTAAGCTAAACCATGTGTTTCGCATGAATTTGAAGATGAATCAAGTGATTCGCATGGATGTGTAGCTAACTCGTTTGTTTCGCCTGCATTTGTAGCTATAACACTTCTATTCGCAAGTATTTGAAACTTAATCATTCCCTTCGCATGTATTCGAAGCTAAGCCTTCAACTTCGCATTGATTTGAAGCTAAATCATGTGCTTCGCTTGGATTTCAAGATAACTCGTTTGTTTCGCCTGCATTTGAAGCTATATCACTTATATCGAAAGTATTTGTAGCTAAACCATTTGTTTCTAATGTATTTCAAGCTAAGCCTTCCACTTCGAACTGATTTGAAACTAAGTAATGTGTTTCGCTTGGATTTCTTGCTAAAGCGTTTGTTTCGAGTGCAGTTGAAGCAACATCATGTATATCACAATTATTTGAGGGCTAAGCCATTTGTATCTCATGTTTTCGAAGCTAAGCCGTCTACTTCGCATTGATTTGAAGCTAAGTCATGTGTTTCTCATGGATTTGAAGCTAACACGTTTCTATCGCATGGATTTAAAGCTAACTCGTTTGTTTCGCCTGCATTTGAAGTTAAATCATGTATATCACAAATATTTGAAGCTAAACCATTTGTTTCGCATGGATTCGAAAGTAAGCCTTCTACTTCGCATTGAATTGGAGCTAAATCATGTGTTTCGCATGGATTTGAAGCCAACTCCTTTATTTCGCATGCAGTTGAAGCTAAATCATGTATATCACAAGTATTTGAAGCTAAACCAATTGTTTTACATGGATTCGAAAATCAGAGTTCTATTTCGCATTGATTTGAAGCCAAAGCATGTGTTTCTCATGGATTTGAAGCTAACTCGTTTCTATCGCATGGATTTAAAGCTCACTCGTTTGTTTCGCATGCTGAAGAAGCTAAATCTAGTATATCACAAGTATTTGAAGCTAAACCATTTGTTTCGTATGGATTCGAAGGTAACCCCTCTACCTCGTAGTGATTTTAAGCTAAATTATGGGTTTCTGATGGATTTAAAGCTAACTCGTTTGTTTCGTATGCAGATGAAGCTAAATTATGTATACCACAACTATTTGAAGCTAAACCATTTGATTCCCATGGATTTGGAGCTAAGCCTACTACTTCGCATTGATTTGAAGCTAAATCATGTGTTTCGCTTGGATTTGAAGCTAACTCGTTTGTTTCGCATGCAGTTGAAGCTAAATCATGAATATCACAAGTATTTGAAGATAATCCATTTGTTTCGCATTGGTTTTGAAGCTAAGCCTCCTATTTCGCACTGATTCGAAGCTAAATCATGCGTTTCGCATGAAATTGAAACTATCTCGTTTGTTTCGCATTGATTTGAAGCTAACTCGTTTGTTTCGCCTGCATTTGAAGCTAAATCATGTATATCGCTAAT